>NW_019396947.1:123646-126680 GCF_000591075.1 Eurytemora carolleeae | reverse complement strand
TATAATAAGTGTCCCGGAATCTGAACCAGATTTATTTTCCTAAACAGTATAATCAGTGTCCCAGTGTGTATATTTTTAAGAATTTTGGGATGATTTGGAAAAAATGAAAAATTGGACATCAAAAGGCATTCTTTTAGATACTTTTAACCCACAAATTCATTGACTAACATAATTTATTTTCCCAATTCAGCGAACAAACCCATTAACAAATTTTGCCGCTCCGCACAAGCACATATCATATAACTTCGGGGGAAGATAAAAAATTCAAAAGGGGGGTGGAAGATAAACGATTTTCGAGAAAATGAAATTGAAATTCCAAGAAAATGTGGCAATATTTATAATGGTCACCTGAGGATTTTGACCTCGACCTCGAGGCCACTGAGCCTGCCCTAGAGGATGATTTAGAGCGAGCAGTTCCAGAATCGGAACCTGCAAATATCCAAGAGGTCAACTATGGCTTTTAAAAACTAATGTCAATATTTTTTATTGATTACATTTTAGATTGTTATATTTTCATGCGGATCCGGATCCTGGATCCGCTTTTCAAAAAAATGGATCCGGATTCGGATCCGGATCCGGATCCAGGTCATTCATCAAAAAAAATTTTATTTTAAGTTCAAATATCTTTTCATACCTAAAAAAATGTTAAACATTTTAACATTTTTTTATACTATTTTTCTACTAGTTTGCACAAAATGATAATGATTTTTTTTACTTTATTGGATTTTAGCATATGTGCGCCCCCTCCCTTTTCCCCATCACTCTTACACATCCTTACACATTAATTTGTGAAGACTGAATTTGCTTAGTTGCAATGGGGAAAAGGGAGACTTCTCCCCCCCCTCTCTAGTTATTAAAGGGGGGGGGGGTGCACGGTGGAGGTCTGAGTCAAGATTTGAGCAAGATCGAAACCTGAGACCCTGAAAATATTTTTAAAATCTGTTAAACAATTCAAAATAAGATATTTTTAAGGAAAAATAACGCTGTTTTGCACATTTTGAAAAATAAAATTGTGCTTGGATCCGGACCCTAAGCACTGGTTATATTTTTGGATGGTTGTATTTTTGGTTAGTTAAATTTTTTGTTTATATTTTTGGTTGGTTGTATTTTTGGTTAGTTGTATTTTTGGATAGTTAAATTTGTTGTTTATATTTTTGGTTGGTTGTATTTTTGGATGGTTGTATTTTTGGATGATTGTATTTTTGGATGGTTGTATTTTTGGATGGCTGTATTACTGGTTGCTTACATTATGGTCATTAAATGTGCAGACGTTATATTATGGGGGTTATATTGATAGTGGTTCTAATATTAAAAATAAATCAAAATTTTTTGGTTCTTAATCTATTTTTTACAATTATTTTAGTTTTTATAATAATTGAAAAACAAATGTGGGGGGGGGGAAGAAGCTTCAAATAAAAAGGACATCTGTAAAGGCAAAGTTAGTCCAATTTTGTTCCAGTACTTGAAAGTGAGCACATCTATTATATGTGTGTAACTTGGAAAACCTCTACCTGATTTAGATTTGGATTTAGATCTGGACTTCCTAGAACCTTCCTTTTCCGACTCACTTGAACTAGCTCCGCTGAAAATAATCAAAAATTAAGCTTGGAAACAAAATGAATTCTATTCTCAGTGGCAATGAAAAAAAGGAATTATAAGATTACATTTTGTGCTCAATTAACATATTATAAATTTGTTTCTTGATTTGAGACAGAAGGCAGAAAAACAGAAACAGAGGCGCCATGATCTACTGCAAATCGCTAATTTATTTTTGCGTTGGAAAAACAGATTTACAGGAATTTAAGGCCCACCCATTAACCTTTTTTATACAAAAATCATTGTCGAAGCATCAATTACTTTATAAGAGCTATTTGATAAATGCAAATTGCTTGACTATGAAATCCATTGATGTAAAAAAAAAGAAAAAATATGAGAATATCGTTAAAAATGACGATCAACTAGATCGCAGCATATGGTTTATTCTAAAGTCTTCTAAACATAAAGTTATCCTTTATAAAATATTGAAATCTCTATCATTTCCGGGGGTTTCACCAACTTTATAGAGGGGTAGATGACGGGCGGAGGCGGTCGAATTCATTATATATCATCCATACAGGACAGAATACAATTAAACCATACCTGAGGGTTCCGAGTCTGGATTTTTTCTCGACATTTTCAGCTTCTGATCCAGAGGAAGAAGAAGATTGGGATAAAGTTGATTGTTTGCGCTTGGAACTCATCTTCAACTATTCTAGAAATTAACATGAAATATGACGAAATTCACAGTTTTTACTCGATAAAATCATGTAAATTCACTGTTTGGGATCACATAACAGGACAGGGTTTATACCTTCCGATTTAACTAAAATTTTCACAAAATTTTGTTTTTATTGAACCCCTGTCCATGTGGCAAAAGGCCGTGTTTGGTTTAATTTCTCTTTCTGAAAATTGATCAGCTGTTTGGCCGGATGATTGTAAAAGACGACATATATATATTGCAACATCAGGTTTCAAATTCGGAACTCAACTCCGCATAATTATTAGGCCACTTCGTCAGACAAGTATCTAAATCGTAGGATAAACCTACGATTAAAAAATCGTAGGTTTATCCTACGTTTTAGACTTGTTGCACGATTACGGAAGTACTGTTTCATCAGTCATAAATCCACCCTAAATAGAGGCTGGATTATCTATCCTAAATCTACCCTGAAACAGCTGATGCTTTCATTAGTCATCCTTTAAATCCTACGATTATCTACCCTTTTTCATCCAAACTGTTGTTTATGCACATGCGCATTGGTTTCCACAAATTAGTTTGGCAAATCAAAGACGATCTTTGTTAACCTCAAATATTTTTTTGCAAAATTTAAAAAATCATGTTTTTTCCAAAAATCTGCCGAAAAATATTTTTTTAAATTTAAAAATAATATTTTCTAAAAAACACTTTTTAGAAATAAAATATCAATATTTTCGTAAAAATATTTTTTTTTTTTTTTTGAATTTTTTATAATAAAATTTCATTTTTACAAAAAAT
>NW_019396947.1:91323-123632 GCF_000591075.1 Eurytemora carolleeae | reverse complement strand
ACTATTTTTATGTTCATTTGAACTATTTTTATGTTCATTTGAACTATTTTTATGTTCATTTGAACTATTTTTATGTTCATTCTGTGTAATGTTTATCTAATTAATTGTCATGAATATAACTTAATGGAGATTATAAAAAAAATTTTAAAACTGAATTGGGGTAGAAAAATAGTTCAAATGAGTAAGAAATGCGTTGATTTAAACTACAGGATATGACGTCATGTCAGTAGTTCAAATGAACAATAGTTCAAACGAGCAATAGTTCAAACGTACCATAGTTCAAACGGCAGTAGTTCAAATGCGGATCACAGCGGTCAGCTCATTTAAAGTAATCATTAAATCTAGCAAGACAAAATTTTACGCTTAAAACGAGTTTTAAAGCATTGATATTTATCTTGAAGCTAAAAGAATTTTGTTACCTATTCCCGCACGTTTAAATTTTTGAATTTTTTTCTTTTTAAAGTCAATTATTATTAAAAGATAATTTTTTGTACAGTCTTTTGCGGGTTGGAGCAGGCTTTTGCGGGGTTGGAGCAGGCTTCTGCGGGGTTCAAACAGGGTTCTGCTAACTACCTGGGTTCGAACAGGATATTGCGGGGTTCATGGCCGCATGGCCCCCCCTCCCTCGGTAAATCCACCCGTGCGGGTGGATTTATTTATCCTGCTATTAAGACATCGCGGCATTAATGTTAATAGCACGATTTACACCTCTAATGAAACACTAGGGTAGATAATCTAGCCTTAAATCCACCTGGCTGGATTTATTAATCGTGCGATTTGGCTTCAACGAAGCAGCCTATTGAAATTTTCTTTTGATAGGATACAATAAAAGCTTAAAACATTTTAATGTCATTTTTGAAAATTTTTAAATCTTTGGATTAAAAAATAACTCATAAATGCTGGCCGTTTCAGTTCAGACTTTTATTTTCGCGCCTAATTATACAACGTCTATACGCAATTCATCATATACATATAAGCTCTTAGGTCGAGGATCAAATATCGAAAGTTTTTTAATTTTAAGGTGCAACTGACCTATAGTTCAACAGCATCTAAAAATCAGCTGGAGACCACGTCCAAGTATAGGTCAGGAGGGGAGGAGGGCCAACCACATCAATCTCTAGTCCTAACCACACTCATTTTCTCGTCCGAACCACATCGAAATCCTCGTCCTTTCAATAATATTTTTTTAAAACGTGTCCAATCCTTCCATGATATAACTATTTATCGGTTCACGTCAGGGCATAAATGAAATATCAAATTTTTGTAAATCCAAAAAAAAAGTTTCAATTGAATTAAAGATTTCAAGTTTAATGTCTTTAAAAATATTCACCTTTTTTATAACGAGCATTTTCAGATATTCCTGGTGTAGAATGCCACAAATAATTCCAAGTTTATAGAACTTCAATCTTTTATGTTAACTTTAGTGAAAACCATTGAATTTTTCCGTTTGGTTCCATGGTGGAAAATTATACCCATAGGTAAGCCGAATATTTTGCTATTTTTTTCATATCAGGAAGGTTATACCATTATATGGAGGCAAAAGAGATTTAAGTTTTACCTAAATAAAGTTTGACATCATTTTCATGGGTTTGAAGATTCCAACATGATATAATCAATACAATACTAATTAATCCATCCATATTTTATGCCCTATAACGAGGCCAGATTTTTAAAAATAGTATTATATCTTCAAGAATTTTGGAAACTTTTTAACACAAAATAATTGAAGGACTCGAGGATTTCGAGGTGCTTCGGACGAGAAAATGAGGAGCTAATGTGCAGTTCGGACTAGAGATTGATGTGGTTGGCCTTCCTCCCTTCAGGTCAGAAGTGTAATATAGAGGATATGCGTAGGTCGAAAAAAGATGCTATCTCATTTGGACTACTGCTGTAATTGAACTATTGTTCATTTCAATTACTGCACGTGGGACCACGTGAGTAGTTTAAATGAACAATAGTTCAAACGAGTAAATATATTGTTCATTTGAACTATTTTTTAGTTCATTTGAACTATTTTTCATTTGAACTATGAAAATATTATTAATGAAATAAACAAAAAATAGTTCAAATGAACATAAAAATAGTTCAAATGAATAAAAAAAATAAATGAAATGAATAAAAAATAGTTTAAATGAACAAAAAAATAGTTCAAATGAACATGAAAATAGTTCAAATGGACAAAAAAAAATAGTTCAAATGAACAAAAAAATAATTCAAATGAACAAAAAAATAGCTTTTAAATGGACAAAAAAAGAACAAAAAAATAGTTCAAATGAACAAAAAATAGTTTAATTTGAACTATTTTTTACCTAACCTAACCTAACCTAACCTATTTTTTTTGTCCATTTGAACTATTTTTTAGTCCATTTAAACTATTTTTTTTCATTTGAACTATTTTTTTTTCATTTGAACTATTTCATTTGAACTATTTTTTTTTTCATTTGAACTATTTTTATGTTCATTTGAACTATTTTTATGTTCATTTGAACTATTTTTATGTTCATTTGAACTATTTTTATGTTCATTCTGTGTAATGTTTATCTAATTAATTGTCATGAATATAACTTTATGGAGATTATAAAAAAAATTTTAAAACTGAATTGGGGTAGAAAAATAGTTCAAATGAGTAAGAAATGCGTTGATTTAAACTACAGGATATGACGTCATGTCAGTAGTTCAAATGAACAATAGTTCAAACGAACAATAGTTCAAACGTACCATAGTTCAAACGGCAGTAGTTCAAATGAGAATCCACCAAATCCGAAGAACAAATTAAAGCTTCAGTTAGACAGAATGAAGGATTATTATGTTGTCTTTAAAGTCTTTTCGTTTGGGGGTAACCCTGAATGTAAGTATAATTTATTAGGCAAGTTAAGGGGCCGGGTACAGTGGGTTCCAGGCTAGGGGGGGCCTAGGGGAGCCCGAGGCATACCTACTTGCAAGGTTCACAGGGTTGTCTCCCCCTCCCCCCCTGTACACCCCTGGATTTCCCCCTGATTTTCCAGGGAGGGGGACGTCCTTCTTTAACCCCATCCCCCCTCCCCCATAAGCCACCCTCTGCCTTGAAACGCGTTATAACTGCATATACACATTAAATAATAAGATTTATTTAAATTTTGGAAATTATTGATTGATTAATTTAAGGTTTCTGAACGAAGACGATTGTAAAAGTTTCTCAGCGCATCCTTAGAGATGAGTTAATTTTTCTGAAAATATATTTTCAATTTCTAAATCTTTGAACGAACCAATTAAGAAATGTTCTAAATGCAAGAAGTATTTTACATTATTTTTGTACAAAACTTCACTGTTTTAGAATCAAAAGATCATGAGAACCAGTTGAGTTTAGAACTAATAACAATGTCGATTAGGAGAATACAAATAACAGACCTAAGTTGGACGGATATATTGTTTCCTAATGTACTGCCTCTACTAAGTGTACAGGTATACAACAATACGACTGTACATATTTACATTTTATGTTGCTATATTGTTGTATGTACTGATTTACATGGTTATGAGGGCTCTGCCCTAGAGGACGATTTTTGGACCCCTTTTCTTTAATTATTGCACTATACGCATTCTAAGGCTTATTTGGAGCCATAAGGCCGTTGCGCCCAGCCCCTTTGCCTATTCTAGCTGCGTCGCTCGGCCCCCTAGCATGTCATAGCCGTAGCGCTCGACTCTAGCCTGTCCGAGCCCCAGTGCTCGAATCGGTCCAAAAATTGTCCAACCCTACCATAACTGTGAATTTATATTAAATAAATACTAATTGTGGGGTCCGATTTCTGGATCCCTACACCCTTCCTATCAATTTTGTACATGACCACTTGTTTTTCATTTTTGAGCAAAAATATTGATATTATTTTTTTTTTATTATTTTAGGTTAGGTTAGGTTCAGACAATTTCTGGGCCGAGCAATGCGGCTAGGACAGGCTAGGGGGCCGGCTGCTGTGGCCACATGATCAATTAAATCCATGCATTATCCATGTACGAAATTGATTGGAGGGTGGGGTCCAAAAATCGTTCGCTAGGAAATTACCCTAACTATGATTAATATAAATGACTTCGAAAGCCGCAGCCCTCTGCCACCTAGTTTGTCTTAGCCTTAGCACTAGCTCATAAATTGTCCTAACCATTACTTAACATATCACTTTAGATTTATTTAAGTATTATTTTAATTATGACGCATCGATAAACCTACTCTGAGGTCAGTTGAGGTCCCATAAAAAATCTGGGCCGGATCGGTTCAGCCGTTTTGACGATTGTTGGATATAAACAGATAGAATGACAACAAGTATATATTCAGATAACCCTCTTTTAGGATTGGTTTAATCTGCGATGTGTGAGTACAGATATGAACAGTATGGTTGAGATGTACTTGGCACAAAATCGGACTTTGAACCTCAGTGGCTTAAAAAAACTTTCCGAACAAGCATTTAAGGTAGAATAGTCTTAAGAACCCAGCTTTGCCTGGAGCTTTCTCTATAAAAGTCTTCCGACACAACTTAGTATTTTTTAACCATTCTAAAACATTACCGCGTTTTTACCGAGTTCCCCAATCAAAATTTGAGGCAAATCGGCTCAGAGTTTCATTTGATTTAAGATCGGCATCCAAACGTCAGACAGACAAACAGAGATTACTACTTTTTCTTTATTTTACAAGTTTTACTATGTCAAATAATTATTAATAATAACAAATAAAAATAGGATCATTATTGATGTTTGGTCTAATATTTAAAAATCCGATTTTTAGATCTTAACTGAAAATGCAACCTGTCTAAAATATCTGAATCTATCTGGGTCCAAGGTAAAGAAAGCTTAACATTTCTCAAATATTCCGTAAAATTTTTGTAATTTTGCATAGTACGATAAAAAATGGCGGATTGAGTAAAAAGCTAAAATTGTTAGTAGAAATGTAGGCGCCATAAAAACCGATACTATGAATATATTCTTTATAATCTCATATATTCGGCGAAATCAAAGTCTAACAATTTCTAAATTTACGGGAAATCTTGTTTAAAAAATGAATGTTTGGATGAAAATTCTATTCTGGTTTCAATTGAAATGTACATAATTAACAAATGGTTAATTGGGGTTTGTAGACCGCCGGTAGTGCCATACATTCCTTATTTGTTTTATTTTAATTCTCCTTGTTTCTAGATTATAACAGATGATCTTGTTCGGTCAATACTAGAGAATAATCTTGAATTGACGTACATAAACCTATCCGACTGCCATCATTGTACTGCAGATCTTCTGCACACTCTTACTCTGAGGTACATCAACCCGCACTAGGCTCGGGTGTAAAGTGTACAATGAACTATGGTCTCAGAAATACATGGAACAGCAACCTTTAATGAAAAAGACTATGATAACTATTTAATCCATATTTAACGGGAGTCAAGAAGTTGTTACCCTTAAAGTTGATTTCTCTTTACTTTTATTCTGGGAATCACTGAATGAATCTTTATTATTAAATATTACTCGTTTTTTATCATGCAAATATTTTCCGTTCGGGGTTTTAAAACAAGAAAATTAAGATTACACAATTTTTTTAAAATATAAAGTAATTTGTTTAACGGCGCCTATCTTTCTTCTTTTAGTCTTAATCTGTTGTACTTTTTAATTTTATTTAAGTTTTTACAAAAATCAAAATTATTTTGACGCAAATTTTTGAGCCGTTTTGACGTTTACTTTATACATACTAACCAACAGACAATTGCCAATAGATTAAGGATATTACAAATTTTGTGTTATCAGGGATCAAGTTCAACGAAAAGCAAGGCATAGTTGAACCTCGTACACTAAGTTGAACCACTTCTCTTTTAACTTGACCCGGCGCACAAGAGACGTACATGGTTCATATTAATCTACTTGGCTCAATTATGTCTCGATATTCTTTAACCCTTGGACCAGATTTAATGAATAACGAGACATGGTTGAATCGCGTATTCATTGTCTCACAAGAGTAGTGGTTCAACCACGTCTGCGAGGTTCAGCTAGATCAACTTCCACTTATAAATTGTACAGGAATACTCGGCTGTGTCATCTAATCCTTCAAGACTGCCACTGGGTGACTAGAGACTCAATAGACTTCCACGCAACTCACCAGGTTAAACTAGTCTTTAGTCCATAGTCTAGTTCTGATGCAAATATTTTAGTTTAGGGGGGGGGGGGTGTATTTTAGTTCCTGGGAAATAGTCCAGTGCGGGAGAAATATGTAGGAAAAATGTTTGTAGTATGGAAAATATTTTGGCGCAGGGGGGAAATTAAAGTTAGAGGAAAAATATTTTTTTTTGTGCGAAATATTTTATTGTTGATGCTACCTTTTTACTCCAGGGGAAATGTTTAAGTGCAGGATTAGATATTTTTGTTTTAGGGGAAATATTTTAGCACACCTGGTGGAAAAGAGAAATTACAAAAATCTATGTTTTAATCTGATTCCAAGGATGAAAATCAAGTTTGTTGGAAATGTTCAGGGATTGAGTCAGGAAAGAAAATCTACACCGAGCTTAATAGAAATAAATCTAACAGGTTAGTCAATATTGTGGGTTTAATTGTACCGAGATTCGGGCGCAAAATGTACGCTAAAATTTAATGAAATTTACGCGGGCTAAAATTTAAAACCTGTGCATAGGATTCGGATCCGTTGGATCCCCACCCCAACACTTCCTGGATCCGGATCTGCATACGGATCAACGTATCCGGATCCAAGGGGTAAAATATCAACCAAAAACTGCAAAACAAACTTCTAACTATAGTAAAAGGAGAGATTATTAAAAATTTCGTTTTTTTGAATGAAGCATGAAAATTAGCGAAAAATAGAAGTATATTTTTTTAAATACTGCTCTTGTTGAAAAAATCAGATCCGGATTTAGGAAGCCAAAATGTTGCGGATCGAACGGAACTGGATCCTAATCAATCGTTCTCAAACCAATATGTATTTAGGATGTTGGGAACTAACGGACGATGTTGTGAAAAACTTTCTCTCTCGGTTCCCGAAACTCAAGGTTATAAGAGTTCAAGGGTGTATATTTTCCTGAACAATCATTCTTCCCCCTTCTCTTTTAGAAAATCATTAGTTTCCCCTGACGTTGTATAGGGTTGCGCGGAGCGCCAAAAAAATTATTTTTAGGGGGTTTTGCTGAGGAATATAAATGATTTTGGGTAAAAAGTATCAAAAATTAAAAAAAAAATTCAAAAACTTTTCATGTCCCATATTTAATTTTTTCATCAAAAAATTCATCAAAAATCATTCTGAAAATTAGATTTCCTATGAAAATATTGTTCTGAAAGAGTGTTAATTGATCTTACAGTAAATGCGTTAACAAAAAATTATGATTGAATTATGATTGATAATTTTTTAAATTCAAATCTACATTTTAATGATTTCTCTGTATAACTTATCTAATTGTTTCTAGGTTGTTGAATTAGGAAATATTTACAGTTTAACGGATACTACGATGAAAGCGCTTGCCACCTACACTAGGTTAGAATGCATTTTATTTAAGAGAATTTTCTTTTTTTTCCATCTTTTTTTAAAGAACTTTGTAATGGCCTCGTTTTGATGCTGGTCTGCTTGCCTGGTTTCTAAGAATTGAATAATCTGCGATTTTTTTAGAACCAAATTTTTTTTATAACTTCTAATTGTTCTCAGGGACCTTCAAGTTTTGAACATTCAAGGATGCTGGAGAATTTCGGATTCGGGACTCAGGTAAATTACTTAGACCCCCCCCCCCCCAATTCTGTATTTAATTTTTTTCAAATATTCAGGTCTGCGATCATAGATTACTTTTACTATAAGAGCGTCTAAAACTCCTGAATGGGATATTTAGATTGGAAACTTTAAATTTTAAGCGACGGATTATCTAAGCTGTGAAAAACAGATGACTTATATTTTCTCGATCTTTTTATTGGCTTAAATCAAATTTTTGTGTTGCTTCAAATTGGTTTTACCAAAACATGTTTAAAACAAAACAAAATTATCAGTAAACTGAAAAAATTTACGGATTGTCTTCTTTACTGTAATCTACGAATTTACGAATTAAATAACAAAATTCTGAATAAATTCAGGGGTTTATATTTTTACATTGTATTTATCTGTTGCCTAGAACTGTATCTGAATACTGTCCAAACATTGTGAAATTAAAAGTAGAGGATTGCAGAGCGATATCTGAATCATCTTTAGCTAGGCTCAGGTAAAAAAAACTTAGGCCACCGACTCCCCGGGTCGACCTTTTCTGGTCCTGGTGCCATGCCCTGTGTGAAAGAAAACAGGGGATGTTACTATGACTTTTTGTCAGGGGGAATTATTTTAAATTAGACTTAATTGAAAGGTTTTCCCTCCATTAAAATCATAAATTTTTCCCCAGTTTTGAAAAAAAAACCTTTGTGTTAATTATTTATTGGTTCTAAACAAAGTGAGAATCAAAAGGGGTGGATGATTGATGTTTCAACTTAGTTAATTTTCCACATCTTAGATAATTTTTCTAAGTTTCCTGAAGTACATATTTTATATGTTTAGACAGAAGGATGTTGATATTGATCGAGCACTTGACAGAACACTTCTTAGGCATACGCATTACGCATTTTTTAAACACGTATTTACTTTTAATGCAAAAACTTAAAGCTTCCATGCCAGTTTGATATAGTTATCCGATTTACCTAAGGGAAAACTAAAAGAAGTCAAGGAAAACATTCAATTCAAAGTTTTTCGCAGGGGTGTATATTTTTAAGAATGACATTAAAAGGAAAGATTTTTAATCCTTGTTCTTACTTTCTCCCAAAAAATCACTTNATATTTTAGCCCATTTTGGACCTGGGATGATTTCTGCAAGAAAATACTTTTTTAATTGGTTTATTGGTGTGTAAATGTTTTTATATCTCGGGTTTGAAACGGGTTTGAGGTTTAAAACATCTCTTTTATAACTTCATTGGCCTTTCAGTAGTTCCGTCAGATATCAAGCTTGTTTTTAAAAATGTCCAGGTTTCCAGCAATTCTGATTTCAAATGGAATATTTTTCCACATATTTATAATACTTGCACTAAAAAAGTTTCTTCGTATTTCGATGTGCACAACTAGAATCTTCAGATTTAAAGGATCACTGGACATTCTGGTTAGTCTTTCATTTTCTCCAGGTAAATAAGCAGAGCTAAACAATTTATTTATATCCACATGGTCCTGTTCATGTAGGATTTTCCAGACTTGAATCATATCTCCATTCTTCCTTCTTTTCTCCAGACTAGTGAGTCCAACCTCTCTCAGTTTATCTTTATATGTAGTTCCTGCGAGTCCAGAAGTCAGGGAAAGGTTCTTTTCTGTACTTTTTCCAGGATTTATTTATTTTTAATCAGCCAGGGATTCCTGGCTGAATTAAATAATAGATAAGATTTAACGGTTTAATTAACAGAATAACTACTAAGATTTGACAAATATAATTAAGCTCTTCACTTTTATACGCCTAACTGTTGGACCAAATAGGCAAACATTTTTTGAGGGAACCCATGGCTCATTGGTACCCTGGAGAAGAAATGGGCCAAAAAAATAAGATTTTGTTGTCTTTAAAAATCTATATTTTTTAATAAAGTTTTTTTTATTCGATTTTTTGAAAAATTCGTCGGGTAACGCCGGGCACTTTAGCTATTATTTGATAATATGTATGTTCGCAGAATTCAGCAGATGCGTCTACAGTATATGCATGACAGGCTTGTCATCTGAAAATAAACCAAGATGTCACAAACAATGCATTTATTTACGTAGATCTCATATATTTTTGTGCTAATTAAAGGCTAATCATTAAATTTAAATATTCCAGTTTCCTATTAATTCCAAGGCCTAACTAACAAACAACCACATCACTTTGAAGAAATAACTATTGAACGTATTTTAATGTATTCTTTGGAGAAAAAACCAACGTTAGTGGTTGAACTAGCGGTTGAGACATATCTTAAATTCTTAGCAATTTAATTATAAGAAAAATTATTTTTATTTAGATTTTATCTCTACAATCAATGGAAACACAAATATTTTGTAATACTAGTTTTTAACCGCTGGAATTAAGATCTTTTTATATATCTCTGTTGCCTTCAACTGCCGGAAGTGCAGGTTTTATTTTACCTCTTTCAACTTAAACCGTAAAAATTATAGATAATTAAATAGCTTTTTATTTGTTTTTAACCGATTCAAGAACATATTTTTTAGCAAACAAATTTAGTAAAAACGGAAAACGTTGCAAGGTTATAATATCCAATTAAAGAATATAATTTAGAGGTTTAATTAATTTTTAAGTAGAGAAAGAAAAAAATCGTATTTCTTATTCTGAAACTAGATCTCAACCGCTAGCGTTAAGTTTTGTCTTCCCTGAGTATATATTAATGAATGTTTTGTTCTTAAAATTAACTGAGATTTCTTACCGCAGCTCTGAAGCTATTTAATACGCGCCCAACCTCAAAATACTCTGTGATCGATTAAACATTATTGGTTGACAATTTACTTTTTAAAATTTACATCTCCAAATTTTTATAGATATTATTTTATTGACATTTTTAGTCATCTTAGAAACTAACTAATTTTATTTCAATATTACAGAGAATAAGAAGCAATTAAATGGTTAATTAACTGTGAAAATGGAAAATAAGAACGAGGGAAACGAAAGTACGGAAAATGGCGAAAACCTCGGTTCTTATCTTAAACCAGTCAGAATCCAGGTAGAAACATAACAAATTTAGGTTTCAATTTTTTTTATCCAAGATCCAAACTTTCTTTATATCTTTTATCTGGGTCTATGGAGGACGATTCGTATCAATTTCTCTGTACAAAACTTTGAACATATTTTTATGAACTCACCAAAAATGTACAAGGGTTTGATGAACGGAGTTTTTCCTCATCAAATCAAACATATTCTTCATTTTAGTTGAAATGTATAAAACTACCGAAGAAACGAAGAAAGACTACTTCAGAAAATGAAAACCTTCCTAATAAAAAGGTAAAAGAATAAGATGCAATAGAAATTGAGTGTAGCCAGCATGGCGCTTGAAAATGAATGTGTTGTCTAAACCTAAAAAAAATGATAGCTTTGTTGTTCATTCGAATTTTTAATAATATTCTTTGTAAATGGTTTGAGATGTTTTGCTTGTAGTACAAATTCGGATCTGATGTCGTATCTATAGACTGGCGTGTGGATCATCGCAAGAAACCAAGGTAAAAAAAAACTAACATAAAATTAATATTTTAGCCCATTTTGGACCCATTCTTCACATTTCTTCTGCCCCCCCCCCTCCCCGCCGCCCTTCTTAACATTATTTTGCCAATTTTGCATGATTATAATGTTCCCAGGTCAAGATAGATAGATAGTTTGGCGAGGTTGCCAAAAAATAGGAAGGGGGGGGGGGGTCCACGGCACCAAGATTTATATTTTCCCAATATTTTATTTTTATCTTAAACTAGCTTGTGAAACCTATTTTACATGAAAACTAAACTTTCTCTATGTAAGTCAACTCAACTTGGAATTTTTAAACCAAACTATAAACATTACTGTGGTTCTACCGAGTAAAAAACTTGTTCTAGGGGTTCCTGAGTTTGGATCGGATAAACACAGAGATTATTACTTCTGTATAAAGCTTAATTATTCCTTAGTTTTGTGTGCACCATGTGTGCAAAGGGGTTTAGCAGCGCATCCGCACTCTCCTACCACGAGATTTACCATCCAGAGCTGACGCGCACCAGCCTTCATCCTTCTCAACTTGAATCATCGAGTGCACTTACCTGCCTCACTCTCGCCGCAGGGTCAACCCCTACCTTTTGGACCAACGGTAGAATTCTAGGTACTACAATTTAACGCAGGGGTTATATTTCCCTTTCAGAGCTAGAGATTTAATAGTTATGAAATCAAATTGAAAGCTTCACATAAGACGCCAATTACAAATCAGCTGATGAAAGACTGTGTAAATTAGCTACGCGGAGCTAAGAACGAAAACTTTTTTTAATGAATTGTTGGGTAGAATGTTTAAAAAAGTTATGAAACTTCTCAGTTAATTTTCCCCACCAAATCTTCGAAATTTCCACTAACAAACTTTATATTTTCATTCAATGGTTATCTACATAATAAATCTTTTCGCTCATATAAACATTATACATACTAGACTTTATCTTCTATTTTAATTGTAAACATGTTCTCTTTGTGTAAAAAGAACGAAAAAAAGTTCGTGGATTTCATAAAAACATTTCGTGAATTTTCTAGAATTTCAAAAATTTGATGAAAATCTAATTTTGTTGGATCGGCAAATTTTTGAAAGTATATATATAGATACTAGGCTTTTAAGGGCGCTTCGCGCCATCTTCTATTTCAATTGTGAACATATGTTCTGTTTGTATACATTGTGAAATAAAAACAAAACAGATTTCGCGGATTTTATAAAAAAAAAAAATTAGTGGATTTTCTTAATTGTCAAAATTCGAATTTTGATAGAGGCAAATTTTGGAAAATTCGATCATCCATAAACCTTCCCTGAGGTCACGCGAGGTCCGTCAAAAAATTTAGGCCCGATCGGTTCAGCCGTTTTGACGTTTATTGGTTACAATTAGAATATGATATTTTAGCATGGGGATCTTCAACAAAAAATAAAATAGGAAAATTATTTAAACTTAAAAAGAAAGCAATACGGCCTTCGTCAGATAAAGGATATTCACAGCATACAGATCCTTTGTTTTCTAAACTTGGAATACGGACTTCGTCAGATAAAGGATATTCACAGCATACAGATCCTTTGTTTTCTAAACTTGGAATACGGACTTCGTCAGATAAAGGATATTCACAGCATACAGATCCTTTGTTTTCTAAACTTGGAATACGGACTTCGTCAGATAAAGGATATTCACAGCATACAGATCCTTTGTTTTCTAAACTTGGAATACGGACTTCGTCAGATAAAGGATATTCACAGCATACAGATCCTTTGTTTTCTAAACTTGGAATACGGACTTCGTCAGATAAAGGATATTCACAGCATACAGATCCTTTGTTTTCTAAACTTGGAATACGGACTTCGTCAGATAAAGGATATTCACAGCATACAGATCCTTTGTTTTCTAAACTTGGAATACGGACTTCGTCAGATAAAGGATATTCACAGCATACAGATCCTTTGTTTTCTAAACTTGGAATACGGACTTCGTCAGATAAAGGATATTCACAGCATACAGATCCTTTGTTTTCTAAACTTGGAATACTTAAATAATCTGATAATGCTTCTACTTTGATGTATAAATAATCTGATAATGCTTCTACTTTGATGTATAAATAATCTGATAATGCTTCTACTTTGATGTATAAATAATCTGATAATGCTTCTACTTTGATGTATAAATAATCTGATAATGCTTCTACTTTGATGTATAAATAATCTGATAATGCTTCTACTTTGATGTATAAATAATCTGATAATGCTTCTACTTTGATGTATAAATAATCTGATAATGCTTCTACTTTGATGTATAAATATATCAACGAAAACGTCCTTCGTTTTTTAAGACACTAAGTTTTAAATTGGAATTAGTATGAAACAAATACCTTAAACCTTTTCCAAAAATATTTCTTACGAAAATTTGGAATAGTGTTCCAATGAATATCAAATGTTCAATTTTAGTACTTAATTTCAAAACACATATGAAAATATAACTGGCTTTTAGATATAAGGAATTTAAATGTAAAAACAGGAACTGTTACTCATGTAATTTGTAAATCTTGTAAACCACTCTAACATATTATCGCCAAAAATTGTATTTTTTAGTGTTGGGGTTTCCCCTTTCCTTCCCTTTTCCCTCTGCTATATTCACCCTTTTTTTTCTTTTTTAAAATCTACTTTGTGATTTGTGTAATGTATTTGTTATTTGTTATTTCAAAAAAATAAAACTTTGGAGGGCCAGCCAATCAAAACAACCAAGAACGGTTAGGCTGCTGACTGTTAAGTTAAAAATTATAAAAATAAAAATGTAATTGTACTTATTGTGATGTTATTGAAGATACAGGCTTCGGTAGTTTGAGCTTCACGGCTCGGCTACTGCCACTCGGGTATAACAGTATCATTGCACATGTCATGCTAACTCTGTGATCCATGCACCCAAAAAGGGGGCTCTGGGGTGCAGGGAGGGGTGGTTACCTGGTAACACTTCTGTTATTAGGGAGTCATAATAGATAGATAGATAGATATATCTATCTATCTATCTAAACAAACAGACAAACAAAGTATATATTTAGATGCTATTAATAACTGGCCAAACGGATGGACCGATTGGGCGGAAAAATTTTTCGTAACATATGCTAAAAAAAAAATCAAATATTTTTTCTTTCCTTAAAAATCGATGATTTCAAATATCGTTTTTTTTCATATTCCACGGGCAATGCCTGGCACTCCACCCTGTATATGTGAGTATAAATAAACACTTGATTAAGGTCCAGGTACGAGACGAGTGAGAGTCAAGTCTTTACCAGATGAAAACCTTCAATTCATTCAGGATTATCCGGTATTGAACTCTTCATATACTTTTGTAAAGTGCCTGTAGGATTTATTTTTATCCGGATCCGGATCCGGGATCTTCTCTGTCGAAACGGATCCAGTTTCTTCTTTCTTTTGAGCCTATTTTTATGCCGAAAATTGTCCATCAGGCAGGTTTTGATAAACACTCAAAAATGTTTTATTAACAGTCCGGATTTTTATTTAGAAAAAAAGTACTTATAAGCTTTGGTTGATATTTTGGCTCTAGGCCGGGGCCCGGATCCGTATGTTAGGTTCAGAAGATCTAAATTAAAAAATTATTTATTTATCTAAATGTTTAGGTCTGTGACTCTTCATCAAGTAAAGAAAAAGAATCTAGAATTCGAACATTATCTTATAACAATATATATAACTATTCAAGCAAAGTCGACCAAAGATCAGAAACGGGTAAGTTCAACGCCCAAATACAAAGATTGTCGGACAATGGTGAACTTGATGAAGAAGCTGAAACTATCAAATATTTAGCAAATAAACGGAAATCACGGAGAAAAAGTGAGATTTCTGACATTTCTGACATATCTGACATATCGAATTTTGTGATAAAAGAAAATGGTGTCGGAGAAGAAAATGTTTCCCGGGAGAAACATCATATAATAAAAATTGTAAAAGTAAGCAATGACAGTTGGAAAATAAACAGGAAAAATTGTGGAGAATCAAAAACGGAACCTTCAGAATCTGAAAACTCACTGAGTGTACCCGACCCTGAAGACCATAAACACCTCGAAGACCTTGAAGACCCTGAACACCCTGGAGACCTTGAACACCCTGAAGACCATGAACACCCTGAAGACCTTGAACACGTTACATACCATGGGAGTTTGGAAGATCTGAGACCAAACGAGGAATTAGTTGAGCCAAAGTTCTTTGACGAAGACGATTTTGACATAATAATGGAGAATTCTGAATCTGATTCTATTATTTTCTCTGAACCATGTATGAATGGCGTGACTCAGAAGAGCAGTGTGACTCCTGAAAATCTAGAGCTGCTGAATGGGCTCCCTCTCACTAATGGATTATCAAGTCCCCATCATCTTTATCCTAGTACATTATATAAAAGACCTTTTGTCAACCTTAAACGTTTAAACACACTTGGATTGTGCTTAGAATCAACAATTCAAACTCCGAATTATTCCAGGTTAAAAAATGTGATTTCACCATCTACAACGAATAGAGGCGAGACTAGTAATGGATTAGAAAGTGAAGAAGGATCAGAAAAGATTTTTGGACTTGAATCTAAGCAAAACAATGCATTTAAAGATGGGCCTGTAGCATTTAAACAATTTAAATCCCCGAAATTAAAAAAGCGAAAAAAGCGATTCAGTTTGGAGCAGGAAAAACCGGTAAATGTGTCAAAATCTTCAGACGTAGCAAATCCGCCAAAGTCCATGGAAAATTCTGTGAAGCGAGAGAAAACTTCAGCGTCCAGGGTAGATGGAATACATCCTAGAACGTCCCTTAAGTCGTATGACACTAGCTCTGGGTCAGCTGGGTCGGAACGTCGGTTTTCTGAACGCAGATTTCAAGGAGAGAAGCCGTATATGTGCAATCATTGCCCACTAACTTTCAGAAGTTATCAAAATAGAGGTACTTTCAGTAATTAATCTTTAATCTGCATTTTTATCATTTTTCTTCTTTTTCAACCCACCCAGATTTCTTGAAAAAGTGTCAAGTGTATTAATTTTATAAAAGAAACATTTCTCTTTCAAAAAATATTTTCGCCACACTTAGTTTAAAACTTCAGGAAGTGATTTTTATAAAATCACCCCCTTGAAAATGAAAAGAAGTATAGATGGCATTTCAAGTTAACTCCATTTATAGAGTGTCATGTCTGATTCACATCGATTTGCATGCTTAAGAAATGATAAGATATTTATGTTTTTAGCAAAGAAAAATGATTATTTTCTCAAAACAAAACTTCTTTCAGACTAGAATAACGGCGATATATTCTACATTACTGGTCAGATATAGATGTAACAAGGTCCTCTGTGAATCAGACATGCCCCTTAATCAATGGGAAGTCACGTGGAATAGTTACGTTTATATTATTTTCAGTCGTCCATGAGAGAACACATAAAGAGAAACCTTTTGAGTGCACGTTCTGTGAGATGCGATTTTCCCTCGAGATGAACATGAAGAGACACGCGAAGATTCACAGATAAAATATTGGTATATTCAATATTTTATTTTATTTCAGATAAAATGTTATGATGAGGAAGAAATTAAACACAAGCCTCGCCTGCGCAGAATGATTGAAAAATACAAAATATAAAATGGTAATTGTAATTCATGTATTGGTCAAACATTTTTAAAATGTAAAATGACACAATGTGTATTTTAAATCCTCATTTATTGTCGTTGTCTTTGAAAATGGCAGTTCAATACAGTAGTAATCGGAAGAAATTGTATTGGAAACTCTAACGAATTACTTAACAAACAAACACATAAACAAATGAACTTACGGTCACACAAACAAATAAATAAACGAGCTAATGAACAAACGAACAAGTAAAAGAACGGACAAATAAACAAATACACAGATGAGCAAACAAACAAATGAACAAGCGAATAAAAGCATAAATAAAATAATGAACAAGCAAATGGATGAGCAAGTGAACAAACGAACTTGAGTTAACGAACGAACAAATGGAAAACTAAACAAATCAAGAAACTAACTAAGACCCTAACTTCCTGAATTATATAGATGGAGGGAGGACTAGGAACTGATATAACTGTTCTGGTGGTTAGCCTGGCCATTATACCAGCAGTACTGGTTCTTCTTCTCTTCTGTCTAAAGGTACATAAATAAATGATAAATATAGTTGTACAATGTACATATATCTCATTATGTACACAGTGTATTGGAACCAAGTCAGAACGGTGTCCAGGTATCAAGGATTGATCTCCATTTAAGTAAAAACCTCTCTGATAGCCCGTGGTGGTCATAGCCGTAAGGGATATATTAGTTAAGGAGCAAGCTTTGAGCTTCAAATTTTAAAAGTTCCCAAATTGAATATTGAAGATTTACGTTCCCCCTTTTTTGATTTATATTTTTTCCACCAGAAATTAGTTATTTTTTTTTCGTTGTTAATTCGCTTAAATTGGGGGGGGGGGGGGTTATTTCGTTTAGAACGTATCAAAAAGGATTAAAAAACTTGCCTTTAGATGTCAAATTCGTCATATATTTTCTGTAAGTCTTGAAATTGTATATTTTTTAATTTTGATTGTTGAAGGTTCGAGCCAGCAGAAGTAATCCTGATATATACGGAGTAGAAGGAACTGTTAAAAAGAAGGTATAATGGGGTTGTCTTGGTAACATTACTTTAAAGAGGCAGTTAACGTTATTTCTAGTAATCCTCCATTACAAAAGTTGTATGCCCGTTATACAGTGGTACCCTTTACCCTTTTTTTCTGAATATTGATATTTTTTATTCTGATTTCTCACGAATAAATAACTTCATTTGCGTATCAAAAACATCGAAAAAAATGTCAGAAAATAAGCAATCATATTTTTTTCATTGGCTTTTGTTCTCGTTCCTAAATTCCTAGCATATCCCTTAATAAGTTTTGTTAGTTAGATCTTTCAATTTTCAATTAAACAATGTATATCTTTTAAACTCAAAGATTCAATTTTTAATTCAGTTTTTTATTTCAGTTAAAATATAGATTTTATTTTGTTTCAGAATGAAGATTTGTTGAATAGTTCGAACTCGGAAAAGCATAATCTATCTATCGAGGACGCGAATATTCGGACTCCGTCTTATGATCGGAAACTTCCAGAAATACCAGACGATATTTACAAGGCATCTCTCAAGGTTAGAGGATTTTTTACATCTGTTTGAGGGGATGTAAATGTTGTATTCAGTAGTATTCAGTTTGTGGGAAAAATGAAAAATTGGTTTATCAACTATAAGAAGTTTGTTCCCTCTTTTGATATTTTGCCCAAAAAATCAATTTCAACCAAATATTGATTTGATATCAGATGAAGGTTTAAAGGATTCCGTTGTTAATCTAATAATGGAGGCCGGAGGGTCATTTAAACTTGCAAAATAAGTTCCTTTAACCAACCAGAGCTGAAACTTTAGAATGAGAAATCTTAAATCCCAATTACTTAATCTGAGTATCCAACGGACACACTTGATTTTCTTTCTAACCCGTTCTTTCTTGGATATAGTAGAGAAAAATCAAAAACCGGTTTTTTTAAAATTTAGAGAGTCCCTCCCGCTTCTGTATATTAATCTTAAATGGCGCGCAAAATTTTAAAGTTATCGCAAAATTTTAAAGTTATATATGCGACTCTGATTGGTTGAATTTTATACACTTTTCAGGATACAAGTACAGGATTAAGTTAGTCTCGATATTTAAAAAAGAGAGGATCAAGCATTAATCTCAATATCCACCATTCAAAAGTTTTCAGCTCAGGGCAATTTTTCGAGCTTCAACTTTAATTAAATATGGTAAATTTTAAACAAGAATTTCTCATTCAACTTTGACTAGACAAAGGCTTCAATTGGTACCGTTGGGAGTTGTACATACTACTCAATAAATGCAGAATGACTTGAAATTACATGTAATTGTACAACCCCTTACAGGGAATGTTCGCGAAAAATAAAAGGGGGTATTGGCTTAATGCGATAAAAAAGCGCTTTTGATCGCTTCTAATCTTACTTCTATCTGTTGCGTCTATAAAGAGAAAATTGTTAAAAACGACTAATACCGAAGAACGTAGTATCCATACAAATTCAGAAAGGTGCAACATATGACTTAGACCGTAAAAAAATCTATTTAATTTCAAACAAATCATTCAGATATTACACCCTATGGTCATCGATTATATTTCGCCACATTTGTATATAGTTGATTTGATTTGATTGATCAAAAGCGCTTTTTTATCGCATTACGCCTATACCCCCTTTCATTTTTCGCGAACACTCCCTTTAAAAAAGCTGTATTATGTTTAGGAGGATAACAGCTCTGATCTGTACGCGACAGTTGACGAAAACTTACAAAATCATCTTCCACAGGTAAAAACAGGGGTGTAGATTTTTCTGACAAATCTTCCACCTCAGATGTAACATTTTTTTCCCCATAAGTCAGCTCGGAGTGCTAATTTTTTTTAGTTTGAAAAAATGGTATTTAGGAAAAAATAAAAGATTTTTAGGGGTAAATAAGTAAATAGTTTGGTAAAAGTATGAAAAATTATGAAAAAAAACTAGCCTTTTCATGTCCAATTTCCCCCCCCCCCCTAGATCTTTAAAAATAATTTTCCCGGGGAGGGGGGCTGTTGGGGATAATTCTTAAAATTATACACTTTTGCCTGGTGAGTGGGTGAAAATTTATTTAATTTTAATTATGTTTAACAAATATGGTCGTCCCCCTGAATGGCAATATCTGAGTATTTACCCAGACCATGTAGAGAAGAAGAGAGGGCTTATAAGTTTCCCCAGTCTGACATATAAGCATACCCTACATAAAGATTAAAGAAGGAAATGCCTGGATCCGAATACTGCGGGAGAACCTTTATTATTTGATTTCCAGGGAGCAAACTCAGTTTCAGTTGATCCGGCTCATCATCCTTATGCTAAAGTTAAAAAACAGGTAGAGCTAGAAAATAGTCAATTTTAAATTAAATTAAAACATTTTTCATCTTTATTCAGAAGATGGAAATTTTAACAATACTTCTGTAAATTCATAAATTTGATTTAAATTGATTGGTGAATTGTAAAAGATTTGAAAAAAACGCCTAAAAAATGAAGTGATTTTTTGTATAGTTCATAAATGTACCAAACTTCAGAAAGCACCTACCTAAATATATCTTACAAATAATTTAATGAAATAAAAAAAAAATCCCTCTGGATTTCACTATTTCTTTAAGGTTCAAAATTATACTTGAAGATATCAAATTCACACTTGATCAGACTTTCAAGGTTATCGTTGTAAATCGGGCATTGTCATCTTTGCATGGAGGGTTACTTGAAATCCTGAAAAAATCTTATTTCTGAATTATTGTTTCAGCGTAAACAGGAACATCCGTATGCTAAAGTTGGAGACAGGAATACTGGCAAACCAGAGATTGAGGTGATGGTTTTTCTTATTCAGCAGAATGAGGGATTGATTGATGGATTCACTTTTGGATTGATTGATTGAGCGATGGATTGATTGATGGATTTTGATGGATGAATTGATTGATGGATTGGTTGAGAGATTGGTTGAGAGATTGGTTGAGAGATTGATTGAGAGATTGATTGAGAGATTGATTTAGAAGTTGATCGATTGAGATATTGATTGAGAGATAGACTGAAAGATTGGTTGATTTTTTTTCACGTTTATGCCTTGTGAAAGTTGTGTGTAAATTTTTGGTTTAATGCATTTATAGTTAGCCTTTTTAAACCCAGTTAACCCAGGGCACTGCCGCAAAACAAATGATTTTTTGGGTAAAAGAGTCAAAAGAGGGAAAAATTCTGCTTGCTGACGTTGATTTTTATCCCCCCCCACCTTCAAAAATCATTCTCACCCTGCTATATCCGGGATGCACCACTAGCTCACGGGCGTTAAAAATTTTGAGATAGCCTTGATGAAGCCAGGCCATATGCTTCATGTTGATGAGCTGTGGTCTGAAGGCGGTTTGGTATATTCCATGTCTGGTTTCTTTTCATATCTTTCAAATTATCCCTTACTTCTAATATCCCTGATTCTTTGTATAATGAAAAGTGTCCAGCCGAACCAACTATCATCTGGACAAATTAACTATTTAATAATAATGGAGAGTAGTATTTTGATAATAGTATTATATCTAATATACCTTGATAAGAACTACTTCATAAACTAATTATTGTTTGCTTGATTGATTATTGGGTAAGGTTTATTAGTTGATTGTTTCAGATTGATTACTTGATTCAGATTGATTACTTGATTGAATGATTGATATGATTTAGTTAATTGTTTGATCGAATACTAGAGTGATTTGATTGATTGATTGATTGATTGATTGATGTGATTAAATTGAAATACTAAAATGTAGGATGAGGAGGATGAGACGGAATATGAAACTACTGAGAACCTTGAAACTAACGGCAATATACCTGGGTTTCCAAACTCCCAAGGGTTTCCCCAGGGTTCCAGTTTCTCCCCCTGGCCTGGCACTTCGGCTAGGAACCCCAGCAGGCAGGCTACACCCCTTCCACCTGAACCCCAGGCAGCTCAGTCTAATCAACATTTTTCAGGAGATTCACAGGTATATTATTCATCATTAATAGTCCATCATTAATCCATCATAAATCCATCATAAATCCATCATAAATCCATCATAAATCCATCATAAATCATCATTAATCCATCATTATTCCATCATTAATCCATCCTGAATCCATCCTGAATCCATCCTGAATCAATCCTAAATCCATCCTAAATCCATCCTAAATCCATCCTAAATCCATCCTAAATCCATCCTAAATCCATCCTTAATCTATCCTTAATCTATCCTGAATCCATCCTGAATCCATCCTGAATCCATCCTGAATCCATCCTGAATCCATCCTGAATCCATCCTTAATCCATCCTTAATCCATCCTGAATCCATCCTTAATCCATCCTTAATTCATCATTGATCCATCATTGATCCATCATTGATCCATCATTGTATCATCATTGATCCATCATTGTATCATCATTGATCCATTGTATCATCAATCATTGATCCATCATTAATCATGATTATTAATAATCATCATTAATAATCGTCATTAATAATCATCATTAATAATCATCATTAATAATCATCATTAATAACCATGAATACTTACTTGGAATACTTGATGTTTAATCCCCAGGGCTCCAGTTAGGAACATAGCGGGAATCTCTGGTCTCAACCTCACGGAGTAGAGATCTTAACCTCACGTTGTGCATCCTCATTGGTTTAGTCCTTGCTCTCTAGTCCTGGCACAAAGATTTTCTAGTTAAACAAATGCTTATCAAGCAAATTTTTGAAGATATTAATTGACTTTGCTTCCTTAATGTCCAACGGCAAGCTGTTCCATTGATTTGCAACTCGATTTGAGTAAACATTTTGCCTTAGATCCATTCTAGAGTGTTTTGGGATTATATTGTCCTTATACGCCGTCAGTCTGGTAGGTCTTGCAACTTCTTGCAACCAGATTGTACCAAGTATCAGCCTCTACTTTGTCATAACCTCTGATTATTTTAAATGTCTGAATAAGGTCAAATCTTTTTCTTTTCTGGTCCAGCGTAAGGAGTCCAAGTTCATTTAGTTTTTCCAAGTAGGTTTTACCTTTAAGCCCTGTTATCAGATTCACTGCTTTAATCTGTACTTTTTCCAATACTTCCTTATCACTGACTGTCCATGGGGACCAAGCTGTGACAGAAAATTCTAAATGACATCTTACGAATTGGGTATAAAGTTTGAGGAACGTGACTCGATCTCTGTAAAGAAATGCCTTAGAAATTTGAGTTAGAACCCCAGTAGCTCTCCTAGCTGCCTCTGAACACTGTAATGAAGGCTTTAATGATTTGTCTGTGATTACTCCAATGTCTCTCTCCTTGTCCACAGACTCCAGCCTTACTCCGTTCATTGTATACTCAAAATTCTTGTTTGCTCTACCAACATGTAGAACTTTACATTTTTGGATGTTGAAATCCATGCACCATTCAACAGACCATTCAAATAGCTTATCCAAACAATCCTGTAACACTTTTCTGTCCGACGGTAGATCTTCCACACTCATGGCTGCTTGAACTGCTTGAGGTTGAAGGATTTCTTCTGGCAACTCTTCCTCTTCCTCCTCGCCTGATGGAATCATAAATGATGGAGTTGTTGGAGTTGGAGGAGGTATAATCGTGGTTGGGGTAGATAGTGCCATTCCCCCCTCTGATATACACATCGCCACCCTCCCCCTGCCTCCCCCACTCCCTCCTCTGCCACCCCTGGCTAGTTGAGTTGTGTTTTGAACCCTCTCCTGCCCCCTCCCCGTAGGTTGCTGAGCTGAGTGACGTGAATAAAGAAGGGTTCTGAACCTCCTCTTTCCCAGTTTAATCTCTCCCTCCCTGTCCCTCCATTCTGGATAATCCTTCTTTTTATGAGCCTCTGATCCCCTCTCATACCAATGAGCACCCACTCCCAGTTTAAAGCCTCCGCTGGATCTAGTTCTCTGTTCCGTTTATCTGCAATCTTTCTTAGTTTGTCCTCTTCCTTTCTTTGATCCTGGGTTAAATCTGGAATGATACTAATTGAATTAAAGCTGGAGTTGGCCAGTTTTCTTGTGATGTCCAGAATGTAGTCCCTGAGCCCTGGGTCCTTTAGGCTTATTATCACTGGTCTTGGTCTTCCTGTCTCTGTTCTATCCCCAGGTCTGTAGATGAACTTGATGCCCTCCTTGGTGAGAGGAGCATCGAGGAACCTGAAGATCCTTATGACGTAGTCTGTGTCATAATCTTTACATTCATAGCCACGTGTTAGATTTGACGGTGGCTCGGGTATTTGGTGAATTACCAAATTATTTTTTCGAGCTCTCTGTTCCCTTAGCTCCTCCATCATCGCTTCCTTGCTTGACTGAACAATCTCCTCCTTGTTCATCTCGGCATCAGGAATCATCATCATGAATCACCATCATGAATCATCATCATGAATCATCATCATGAATAACCATCATGAATAACCATCATGAATAACCATCATGAATCACCATCATGAATCATCATCATGAATCATCATCATGAATCATCATCNAGTTTTTTTAGTCACATTGACTTTACACATTAAACAAAGATAAGTAATTTTAGGTGGCATATTGACTTGTAATAGTTACTCATACAAAATACTGAGTGGGCTTATTTTTAAGATTTTTTCTTTAAAACAAATAATTTATTTATTTTCTCTTTTTTCAGTAATTTTTTTCTTTTAAAAATTTAAGCCTTTTTTTCCTATTTTACGAAAATCAGGGGGTGGGGGTATGTTAACCTTTTAAAAAATTGGACATAAACAATACTCTTTTTTTAAAAAGATACTGAACTACAGTTTACAATTAAATAAAAACTTTTTTTTTTCTGTTCAGTCATAAAATCTCTAATGTATTTAGATTCTTGTACTTAAAGTAAACTTCTCCCGAGGTCCCAAACCTTCTCTAGAACGCTAACTTTTCGATGGTTGAGTTCATGTCTAGGAAGGTTAAAATGATCTCATATAGGCTGGTTTGTATGGAGATTTCTAAAGTAACCAATATGTTCTCTGAACTCTTTCATCTAAAGATCATGTTGTCCCCCTAGCCTGACCTAGCCGCAGCGTTCAGACCAGAAATAAGCTTAACCTAACCTTACCCAACATATACACTAATTTTATTAAACTTGTTGAATTAAAGGTCTTTCATGGCCGCAGCGCTCGGGTCCCTAGCCTGTCCTAGCCGCAGCGCTCAGCCCAGAAATGTTAAGGTAGGTCCAAAAATACACCATCTCATCTTACACCTTGTTCTAAATGTCGTCTTTCATCTTATACTGAAAAATCTTGTAGTGAACCACTCTTTTCTTAACAGTTCCACTACAAACTAAATTAGATCTACGCTATTTAGGTTCTTCGATTTTTGGATGAAGTGATCTTGAGAGGGACTCTAATTATCTGCTTACTAACGAATTTAACGGCGACGAAGGGAGAGATCAATACAAAGAGCCCTGAGATTAAACCTGTAGCTCCAATCAGTGAAACTGTGCTAATAACGAATCCGGCTACTTCTTGTACGTCTTCAAGGACTGTTGAATCTAATTCTATGAGGCGGGGATTCTGTGGTGAATCCAGATTGTCAAATTAATCCCTTATTTGATCCAATTATTTGTTTAATTCTAATATAGCGCTATTCTAAATTATTACACCGTTCTTCTCTTAGTCTCTCTTATATATGAAGATTAGGAAAATTGTTGAATTAGTTTTGAAATAAAGTACAAACCAGATTTGTCGGAATTTAAATATTTTATTTACTAAACAGAACTATTACTGACAAATTACAAGTTATTTAAGATATTTATATTTTATTAGACAATGATTATTGATTAAATTGTTTAAAGAGTTTTCAAGGTTTATAATGAGAGCTTTTGAGAAGTATATGTGTTAGAATATTAATTGAGTTTCTTACCTATCATTTGAATTCTTTCTTATCTATCAAGGATAACTAAATGGGATCAAGCCCTGGACTGAACTGAACATATACTGTCAAAAGCGCTCCTTTTATACGAATTTTAACGAGGGGAATATCATCATATTAACACTATGGGGGAATATTAGTTAAGAAGAGAAAGTCGTCTTCCTCCTAGGGCTGACTGAGTTGGATAAAAATGACTTTGCTGTTAAATAAGATTATGATGGAGGGGAATATTTTGATTTTATTTTGTTGCAGATTAAAATGTACTCGAGAAAAGACTTCCCCTCTAAATATACTAAAATTTCATATTGATAATAGGGAGAAAATATTAAAGATCATAAACAGGATTAAAGGAAAACATACATNAACCTATTTTAAATAAATTGGATAGTTGTTGGTTTATTATCTATAATTTGGTGGTATAAACAAAATTGTTTAATGCTCTTAATTAAATTTATTGCACCAAATATGTTTCGATTTCAATAGCAGAAAATTAAAATAGGAATTGGTGTAGTTCCTTTTACATGCTCAATATTCCTAAGGATGCAAAAAAATGTAAAAACTTAAGAAAAATCGTTAAAAATCTGTAAGTAAAAACTGATATAAATCATAACAAGGAAAGATTCCAAAAAGTCAGCCTTATAGATTGTTACAAATAAAATTTGTTTGTTATCAATTAATTATCTGTATTCTCCTGTAGTACTCTATCTTCTTATAATCTTAGTGTCCTTGGAGCCATCGCAACATAAACATATAAACATATAAACATATAAAATATAAATAAATAAACATATAAACAAATAAACATATAATGATGTACACATACAAACATATAAACATATAAACATACAAACATACAAGGAGCACATTTACATTACAGTGGTTGATTTATTTAGTAGTTTTTTGTTTTTTGGATTTATTAATATAATGTAATGTTTTTGCAGGCGAGTTGGCCCAGACCAGACCATGTCCACTCTAAATCTTGTTCCAACAACTCATTAAAGGGGGTTTTTGCTGTTAATGATTTTTGTCTTTCATTCTTTATTTTTTTTACATATTTATTTTTTTACATTTTTATCTTTTAAGTTTTTATTTTTATTTTAAATCTTGATTTTTATTTCTCATATATTACGAATTTTCATATTCTTTAAATTTAATATTCCGAAGTAAACCAGGATTAGAATGATTGTTTGATTTACAATTAATTTATCCCAACAAAAACTAGGATGGCCATTTTAGGTATTAATGTCTGGTATTCAAAAGTTGTGAATCAAAAATATCCTGGAAACTTAAGTTTAAAATGAATTACTATGGTTTTGTGTCATCAATGCTGGATTAGTAGATTCGTGGAACAATCTAAGAGAAATCTTGGATGAACGATGGTTGGGAGACCTAAGCCCCAAGTTTCCAGAAGAAATTCTGCGCCTATACATTTTTCGAAATGTGTACTAATAACATATAAACCTATAAACACATAAACATATAAACATATAAACATATAAACATATTAACATATAAACACATAAACATATAAACATATAAACATATAAACATATAAACATTCAAATAAATAAACATGTAAACAAAAGCATATAAACATATAAAACTATAAACATATAAATAAATAAACATGTAAACAAAAACATATAAACATATAAACATATTAACAAATAAACATATAAATAAATAAACATTTAAACAAATAAAAATAAACATATAAACATATACACATAAATTAAATGATTTCAACTAAAAAGACATGTTATCGTTTTTATAGAAGGAAATGATGTCACATAATTGATCACATAAAGGTTAGATAACTTGAGGTGTGATCTTATCAATTAGTTTACTGTAATTCATGATTTTGAACATCTACTATGCACTCAAACTCAGTAATCATAGATCGTGGAATAGTTTTATTTGTCTCAAATGAATCCTAAAAAATTTGTCCACAATACTGCATACTCAGTTTAACTACCTTACATAGCCGGTCTGTCCCTTTACAAAACGTGGAATATGAAGTCAAAAGGTCGCCATTTTGTTTCTTTTTATTTTGGGTATATATACTGTAATAGAATATAAAGACTACGTTTGGCTTAAATGGCATCATTATATTGACATGATACAAATATAAAACAACTTTAGACCAACTGACATCGTCTACATTTGCCATTTTATTTTGGGTTCCCCCCAAGAAGTGATATAAGAAATGAAAATTGTTCGGCTTATTTATATATCTGCCATTTTTGTGCTTTTAATATCACCGGAGATCTTGATAATTTTTTTCAGTTTTATTTAATCAATTAAATTCTGATATCTCAGGTAATATTGACAACACAACGAGAAACCAAATATGTTAGATTGTTATACGAATACGGATACGTTATAAGATAAAGATAAAAAGATAAAATAAATATTATAAATCAAAGTACAAATTGACACAAGACACCTGTTTATGTTCAGATAATAATTATAATAACTCGAAATATGTTTAATTAACTAACACATTTTCCCCAGCTGTAAACTAAACAGTAAATTTTTAAACAAGAATTTTAAAAATATATTTAAACCAAGGAATAAGTTTAATATAAAAAATTTTATATATAATTTAATTTTTTCTCAATTCTTTAAATTTTGCTTTTATATTGTAATATTTTATATTATGAAATAAATAAAATATTTTATACTATACTGTAATAAATATTTTATTTTAGGATTTCCGAATTTTCTATTCACCTTTTTGATCAGCTCTTAATAACTACAACACATCATTTTTTTTTCATTTCAATAAGATACCTTTTTTACAATTTGTTCAATACCTAAATTCTTAAGTTCTAATTATATGGTGGCTTTTCTTGAAGATTCAATGGTATTCTAAGAAATATATTATATTCGAGCTTCACTTTAGCAATAGTTTAGATTCAATATAATGAAGACTACTTTTCTTTTTAAGTTTTAATTTCTATCAACTATATTCAAATGATGAGTTTAAAAATAAACAAAGAGAAGCTGTTAATGACAGCTTTTCCTTCATGTTAATTGTGCAATTAACATGAAAGAGAAGCTGTTAATGACAGCTTTTCCTCCATGTTAATTGTGCAATTGCATGAAAGAGAAGCTGTTAATGACAGCTTTTCCTTCATGTTAATTGTGCAATTGCATCCATGCTTTTTGAAAACTTAGTAGACTTAAAAAATTGAAATCGAAAGTCGTACTAATTGTATTGATATATAAGAAGGTGACTAGACTTTTTCCCTCAACTGCTGGAAATCACATTTTTTTACAACAAATTTTCCTTCTTTCAACCGCTGGGTTTCATTTTTCCAAAATGCTTGTTTTTCCTTCAACTAATGGAATTATTTTTAATCCAACGTAATCTTTTTTCCTTAAACCGCTGGTTGAACTTTATTGTAAAACTTCTTTCTTTTTTTCAACTGCACTGTGTTTCTTATTTATAGCATTTTTTATATAATCTTTATTTTTGGTGTTTTATTAAATTTCTTTGTAAGTTTGAAATTTTTAAACGGTTTTTTAAACTTAATGTTATTGTTATGTAAAAATATGATAATTCTTTTTTTATTATTTAGTATCTCGTTTTTTTTTGCAAAAACGTTGAAATGTAAATGGTGACCAAATGTTTTTTTATTTTTCCAAAACATAAAACAAGTTGTTACAAAACTTCGAATCTCTGGGTCAACTACCCATGCAGGTTTTGTTACAATGAATAAAAATAAAAATTATTTTATCCGTTTTTTCCATATCTGCAATTTTTATAAATAAAATTAAATGACGATTAAAATATTCATATGCTAGACTATAACTTAAATGAAGAAATTTTCTCAACTGTATAAATGCCCAAATGTATTGTTCTTTAAGGCCTAATTTGCCATTTTTCCATATTTATCGGAAATGTTAAAATATTTGTAAACTTGATACAAAGATATAATATCGTCCATGAGAGTATAGTTTCTGTTACTGAAACTAATTGCAAAAATCGATAATTGAAAAAATCGACCTGTTGTTGTCAAAAAAGCGCGTTGCAAAAATGTATAAAAGAGTTGATGAGGAAAAACAACAGACCAAGGCGTTGCGACACCTTAAAGTTGATGCTGTCTAAAAATTTGATGAATAACTTTCAGAGTTGTCTAGATTAGAAATTGTAACACTAAAAAGTTATCTCAACCCTTAAAGTGCCCCCTCTCTAGTTTGTTTTTGCTACACATAGGACGTTCGTAAGGCTAATTTTTTTTTATTTGAAAGAGCCAATAACATTTTTTAGTACAGCTAGGGTTACCCATAAAAGATGAGACTTCAGAGATGACCATGTGGAATTAATTCATTCTTATTTCTTAACATTCTTAGCTTCCAGCTGCCTTACACGTATATAATGATTTTTACGAAATCATTAAATAAACCATTAAGAGATCATACAGGGTGTCTGCACAAAACATGACAGTTGGTGAATAGTTTTGAATGTCTTCTTCCACATTTTTGCAGTTTATTTCTTTAAAAAAAATGTTTAACTCATATATTTTACTGTGAAATCAATTTTACCATAATGTGACTGTCATATAATAAATGTTATTTGTCTCTTAAGTATCATACAACTTATCAAATTATGGAATAAGACATTTTAAACAATTCACCAACTGTCATGTTTCGTGGGACACCCTGTAGGTCAAGGCAGTATATATCTCATATTAAACTTCTATAAGAGTGCTGGTCAACGTTCCGTTAACGGAAGATTATATTAACTCCCTCTCTAGTTTGTTACTGCTGCACTGTGCCCCCTCTCTAGTTTGTTACTGCTGCACTGTGCCCCCTCTCTAGTTTGTTACTGCTGCACTGTGCAGTATGTACCTTTTGACACTTTTAGATTAAAAGTGAAGTTGTTTTAAAACTTTTATTTTAATTGAAAGTTAAGTAATTTAAAGGATTTTTCGTAAAATTGTCCATTCCTTTTAATGCAAAGGTTACGGTACAGGGCGTTTGTAAGGCTAATTTTTTTTTTACTTGAAAGAGCCAATAACATTTTTTGTACAGTTAGGGTTTTCCACAAAAGATGTGACTTCAGAGATGACCATGTGGAATTAATTCATTCTTATTTCTTAACATTCTTAGCTTCCAGCTGCCTTACACGTATATAATGATTTTTACCAAATCATTAAATAAACCTTAAAGAGATCATACAGGGTGTTTGCACAAAACATGACAGTTGGTAAATAGTTTTTAATGTCTTCTTCCACATATTGTAAAAGATATTTGCAGAATGCAGATTTTTTCTTTAAAAAATGTTATTAGTCTCTTTAGCATCAAAGAACTTATCAAATTATGGGATAAGACATTTCAAACAATTCACCAACTGTCATGTTACGTGGGACACCCTGTAGGTCAAGGCAGTATATATCTCATATTATACTTCTATAAGAGTGCTGGTCAACGTTCCGTTAACGGAAGATTATATTAACCAACGGCAAAATCCGTTAATTTTGAAATCGTTCACAAACGAAAAAAAACCATTTCAGCAAAAAAGAACGAAAAATAAATAGAGAGAATGGATGTTTTTTTTTAATAAATATTTTCTGTCTAAAATTGCCTGACACTGAATTTTTCCTAATGGTGTTTTTTAAAGTGTTTTATTCTTTTCAGCGCTATTTTTGCACGAGATAATCGTTAACGGATATTGATTTCTAAAATATATTCCGTTAATGTCGTGATAAGATTGAGATCGTTGAAAAACGGTAATATTAAAAAGAACGGAAAATACCGTTAACTGAACAGAATGTTAAGGACGAACGGATATATATTAAGTCGGTGAACAAGTGTTAACGAACGGTTTGAAAAAGTCTGAACGAGCCCAACCCTATACCTTGTAATGGCCTTATTGAAATATTTTCAAATCGTTATTACAGTTTCAACCTTTGTGGGTGACTCTGTATCGGAGAAAAAATTGTATGTTTTTATTGTATTTTTCTGACGTACTTATCTTATTCATTTATTAAGGTTAGATGTTTATATTTTATTGAAAGATGCTGACGCCAGAACTTGTTTTATGAATCTCAGGATCAAGCATTATTCTCCATCGTATAAAGACCTAGTATGCTAGGAATTATTCTTTTAGAAAAGTTGAAAATGGAAAATTTGAAAAAAATATGATTTTATTTTTATTGAATAAATCAAGAACTAACAAGAAACAAGAAACAAAGGATACAATTATAACATTAAATATTCTAATTTTCACAAGTTTTTTTCAAACATATAAACAGGTTGGTAGTGCCAGGGTTCATGTGGTGCAGGGGTCCGCGTACCTAAATTCATAAAATTGAATCATGGCGAAATTTGAAAAGACTTTCAATTAAAAGAGTGGAATAAGGGTAATGTAGTTTCAATCTTTGATTACATATACATGATTATGTAATGGTACAGAGCATAGATAAAGATAGATTGCGCATAAGACGACATTTTTCATCTTGAAAGATATAAATGTACAGAGATGTTTTAAAGATATTCCTATTATATAGATTAACTAGGTCGGTTGTGAACATTGGCTGTTCTTATGTCATTGAGTACTTGTGGTGTACATGAGTTCTGTAGAGAGAAATTTAAGTTAGTTTAGTC
>NW_019396947.1:0-91268 GCF_000591075.1 Eurytemora carolleeae | reverse complement strand
CCCCCCCCCCCAAATATAAAAGAGCCTTATATACAAAAAATGTTCTTAGTCAAATTTGTTCAAGTCAGATCAATAAAAGTTGTTGAATTTATTAAGTTGGCAATTTTAAATTTAAAAACGGTTCACACCATTAGATTGCAAAGATATAGGGATTAGAAAATTTGAGTTGGTGGAAAAGACTCAATTCCTTTATGAAGTCTTTAAGAAAAACACTTTTTATTGAGTTATGGACAACATTTTGAATTAAGATTTAAGATGACTGTATACGTTATTTAAAGTGGTCCTCCATGCTAAGATCCCAATACCCGATTCACAACATTATCTTTGGGATCTTTATCTGCTCAATGATGTGGAGGATGTTGTCGTTTTTCTAGGTTTAAACATGAAATTACGCTTATAATTTCTTAATTCCTTATAAAGAGAAAAGGTTTCTGTTCCTGGCACCTTTGGACATCTAGCATCTAAGGTTTGGCAGACAAGGTGGAAGGTTTAGCGTTTGTAATCACAGATTAAATACAAAAAAGTCTCTAATTTATAAAGTATGCCATTTTTAATATGCATATTCAGCCAATTCAAATTGATAAAGTCGGAAAATCAAAATTTTTAAAGTCTTTTCTTAATTTTTTTAAATCGGCCATTTTTTATGTAAAAGATTAATCAAACCTGTGGGCGTTAAACTCTATTCTGTCTTTTCCAGTAGTGGGTACTCCAATAATTAACTGAAAATAGTAGTGGGTACTCCAATAATTAACTGAAAATAGTAGTGGGTACTCCAATAATTAACTGAAAATAGTAGTTGGTACTCCATTAATTAACTGAAAATAATAGTGGGTACTCCAATAATTAACTGAAAATAGTAGTGGGTACTCCAATAATTAATAAAATAGAAGTTGCATTACTCCAATAAATAACTGGAAATCATGAAAATTATCATTTATTATTTATTCAAATAAACAATTTTGGAGGACTTTTTTCAAACAGATTAATTTAATCCAAACAATAGATTGTTAGAAAACATTTTTTTCTGGAATTCGAACGGCTCAAATAGATTCTAGTTCAATAGATGGCAATGCAAAATTTATACACTCTCAGTACAGCTGTATTCTGACGTAACAAGTGTCAACTTAGTTTTTGTGTCCGACAAAATTATTAATAATAGTGATAATTTTAGAATTAAGTGCATATGTTTCAGTAAAATAAGTTCAATGGTATGTGTTTTATAAGTTTTTGTTTTTACACTTTTTTATTTAATCTTGGAAAACTAATGTGAGACAATTTCAGTTTCCTTGTTATATTTGACACTTGTGACGTCGTGAATAATTGGTTCATTTCTCTGTTGCCACCTATTGTACTTGATAATCTATTTTGAAGGGCTGAAAACATTATTCCTTGACAGAATGTTAACTATATCTTTACAAATTAAGAAATCACTTACACATTCTGTTCCTAAGTTTAAACAAACTGTTTAAAACTTTGAAATGCGTTCGATTAGTAAGTAATTTATATTTTTCTCTTTTCTGTTGGAAAGCTGTATTTTCAAAAACTTTATTTAAACAAATTTAAACTACACCATTTATATATGTATTTATATCTTTGTGTGTGAAAGAATCTTTATAACATAATAATAATATTACAAAATAAAAAACTGGAGAAAATATTTAATAACCTCCAAAATTAGAGGTTGTGGGAATATTTCCCCCAAATTCTAAACAAAGGAAAAAGAAAGAAAAATATTATTCATTGTTTACATTACATATTACAAACAAAATGTTAAGATTTCTTTAATAGCGTATTATTTTCAATTCAACTACTGCAGGTGCAGCGTGCAATGAAGTTGTTCGTTTTCAAACAAATTATATTAACAATTACTCTTTAAAAGGAGTGTTCGCGAAAAATGAAAGGGGGTATAGGCTTAAGGCGAAAAAAAACGCTTTAGATTGCTACTAATCTTGCTTCTATCTGTTGCGTCTATTTATAGGAGAAAATTGTTAAAAAAAAGACTTATACCGAAGAACGTTATAGCGTCCATAAAGATGCAACATTGAACTCGGATCGTAAACAATTAAATTTAATTCTAAATAAATCATTCAGATATTACAAACAATATTCATCGATTATTTTTCTACACATTTGTCTATAGTTGATATTTCAAAATATTTTATTTATTTTTCATGATCTGAGAGTTACTTTTGAAAACATTTATTCCTGCTTCAAAGATTTTTGATACTGAAGACGACATTGTCATATTTTCCAGGAATTTTCGAACATCCAGGGCCAGCGAAATATTATTAAAAAAAAAATCAAAAATATTACGAAATATTAACTATATACGAATGCGTCTAAAAATAATCGATGACTATTGTTTGTAATATCTGAATGATTTGTTTGGAATTAAATTGATTATTTTAGGATCTCATATGAATGTTGCAACTTTCCGAATTTGTATGGACGCTACGTTCGCCGGTATGAGTCGTTTTTAACAGTTTTCTCTCCTTTTTGACGCAACTGCCGATAGAAGTAAGATTAGTAGCGCTAAAAAGCGCTTATTTTTCGCCGTAAGCCTATACTCCCTTTTATTTTTCGCGAACACTCCCTTTAAAGATTTTACAGGGACTGTAATCGTAATTTTATGGTTGGAGATTTAAAAAGGGGTGCTCCATTCACAACAGTATCCTTTTATCCTGAAAAGCCTGAGAAATTGGTGATTTTTGTTTGTACTTTCTCTATAAAAGTCTGAAATTTTTTTGCAGCAAAAAAAAGAACGTAATAAATAAAATTCAACATTCTTCTCATTATATTACCGTTGTAAATCGGGCGTGCCACGTATTTTTTTCAATTGGAGGACTTCTTAAAATACTGATCACAATCCCTTTTTAAGAGAAATTTTTAAAAAGTAAAAATTACCTTCGCATCAGGACTGGTTACACAGCTTGCTCTTGCAATAGTTAAAATATCCCCCCAGGGGTTTATAGCATCTCCGTAGCGACCTGTGGTAGGCATATTTATCAATAAAATAATTCCCTCAGTGGTTTAAATCAATTATATCTAATATCTAATGTCTAATGTCTAATGTCCAATGGCTAATGTCTAATTGTTTAATGTCTAATATCAAATGTTACATGTCTAATGTCTAATGTGTAATGCCTAATGTTTAATGTCTAATGTTTAATGTCTAATGTTTAATGTCAATGTCTAATGTCTAATGTCTAATGTCTAATGTCTAATGTCTAATGTCTAATGTCTAATGTCTAATGTCTAATGTCTAATGTCTAATGTCTAATGTCTAATGTGTCAAATGTCTAATGTCTAATGTCTAATGTCTAATGTCTAATGTCTAATACCTAATGAGTGTCTAATGTCTAATGTCTAATGTCTAATGTCTAATGTCTAATATCTAATGAGTGTCTAATGTCTAATGTCTAATGTCTAATGTCTAATGTCTAATGTCTAATACCTAATGAGTGTCTAATGTCTAATGTCTAATGTTTACCTAGCCCTGAATGTTCCACTGAGGAGTAAGTGACAATTATATCAAAAACTGGCAGCTTTCCTTCTTTATACATTTGCCTAATCATATATCAAAGGGACTGTTAGCGTAATTTCAAGTAACCCTCCATGCAAAGATGGCAATCCTCGATTTACAAAGGTACCCTTGAAACATACATACATAAACATGATCAGACAAAGCTTTTTAAGGTACGGAATTGTAAATCGGGTATTGCCATCTTTTAATGGAGGGTCAAATGAAATAACGCTTACAGTCCCATTAATTTCAGCAAATTTAAAATAGCATTCGATAAACTTAAAGGGACCGTTCACTTGTTTGGGTAATTTCAGGGTAAACTAAACAGCCTAAGCGCTATTCATTGGTAATAGTCTTACTTTTCAAAGACATGGTAACGAATTCAAGTCCAGGATACTCACTTTTTATCAGACAATGCTTTTTAGGGTACCCTTGTAAATGCAAATATAAAAATTTCTATCATATTTGCATTTAATTAACGCTTACAGTCCCATTAATTTCAGCAAATTTAAAATAGCATTCGATAAACTTAATTGTTTGTCTAAAAATAAATTATTTTGGTCAAATTTTGGTTAAATTGAATATTTTAACTATTATAATTTAAGCGCACAAGAAAAATTATCAAAGAATTATTTTTTATTCTCATTGCTTACCTAAATACTAATGGGGTAACGAATTCAAGTCCAGGATACTCACTTTTTGAAGTGGCGTACTCTAGCGTCATTACTTGGGATGGTTGTCTGAAATAGAGATATAAACAATATAATATAGTTGTACTTGGGAACAAGCGGAATCAGGTAGATGTAGATTTTAATAACATTTCTCACGCTACAGGCGCTAGTATCTCCTTATGTTGTATCAGCTGAAACCCTGTAAAAGAAAGCAAGCAGAATCCTGTTTTCTCTCAGCTTTCTACAGACTCAGTGACCTCTACGGCACTTTGCTTGAAGTTCTAAAGTCCCTGCAGCGGTGTAAAGTGATCCACTTCAAACTCAAGCTTTAATTACACGTTATAAGAACAAAATCTTAAATCTTTTTGATCCTCCTCTTATTAAAGTGCTATTAAATAGAACAAAAATATTTTACATTTTAAATATTCTTGACACTGACAAACAATGGTGGGATTCGGAACTCAAATGTGGGGTTAAAGGGAGTGACCGGCTATGTAAGGTAATTGAACTGAGTATGCAGTGTTGTCGAAAACTTCTTTAGGATTCATTTAAGACATATTTCACTTTTTAAAGATCTGTAAGTCCTGAGTTTGAGCGCAAATTCGACGTTCAAAACTTCTGATTTGGGGGTGGATACGCTTTCAGAATTAGTTTTTTTTTTAAATTATTAAATAACGACAACGAAAAATAAAGTAAAAATTATACAGTAATCAAATTAGATGGCTAGGAACATATTTCACAAAAGAAATTTGTCAATAAATCCATGCTAAAATCGATTATTTCGTTTTCATTATTATATTGAATTTCTAATTTTCTTTGAATTTATTCGCAGATTTCTTCAAATTCTTTAAATGTCGTCTTTTCAATAATAATTATAGAAAATCTGTGAACATCTTTGTGAATAACGAGAAACTAGAATAATGAGATAATAGAAACTAATAATTGAACAAGATTACTTATTTTTGATATTAAGATTATTTTTTTTTTTCTCAAAATGTTCCTAAACATGATGTCTGTAGTTTATTGTAGAATATTTTTACATTTTATGTCGTCGTTAATTAATAATTAAAAAAAAACTAATTTTGAAAGCGTATCCACCCCCAAATAGTGAAATATGTCTCAAATGAATCCTAAAGAAGTTTTCCACAACACTGCGTCCTCAGTTCAACTACCTTACATAGCCGGTCACTCCCTTTAAGAATAGACACGGAATAAAATATGATGGGTTAACGGCTGTATCTCTCTAGTTCGCTCTCATAGGCCGCTGGAGACATGTGGACAGAAATTTACACTGTGGACAAGGGTCAATTTTAATTCAAACCGGACCGACTTCCTTGTACTGGCCTTAGTGACACGCATCAAGTACCAGCACGACCCTATCCTATACCAGCTCAGTTTCAACTTTGATAGCACGGCCAGACTTTTACACGTTGACCTACTCCGCTAGCTAAGTTTAGTGTTGTTAACGTTATGTCACGTACCATCTATTTTATAAAAATAGAAATAGCTTTTTTTGCCTTACTTAGAAATAATCACCGCCTCCACCCAGGGTGTCATTGTTCCAATAATTAGCACAGTTTTTTCCTTCACTTCAATTTTGCTTAAGGCCTGTGAAAAAAAATCATCAAAACAAGATATTAGTGGTCGGCGTATGTATCAATACAATGAAGAGGACTTTTTAAATTTAAGTTTTGATTTTTAACAAGCTTTTAAAATTACAAGTTTTCATGGAAACAAAGAAAAGCTGTTAATTGACAGCTTCCCTCTGTTTCCATGTTATGTGATTCATGTTGTTTGAAAGCTTTGTAGGAATCAGAATTAGAATAAAAACCATCTTTGTTGTATTGATATATACGACCACGTCTGTAAAATACAAACGACAACAAAAAATATGGAATTGATATTATTTACGAATAAAAAAAACTTAGTAATGAAAAAAATAGAATTTAAAAAAAATATTAATCTATAATACCTGATTTATCATCTCGCTTGCGCCAGGGTATGTATCATTAGGAGTACCAGCAACAAACCCATCAACTTAAATAAAGAAAATTATAAAATAAAATAAAATAAATTTTGTTTCAACTATGGACAATGATTATTCGGCTGAAGTTGAAAGAAAAAAAGACAAAAGCCTATTTACAGTATTGCTCTGAAAATGTTCAAAATGAAAGAATCAAAATTATTTTATCGCCCTCCAAACATGCATTAATCTTACCGTAGCTCTGTACAAAGGATTTTGTGTAGATTCTTACATCGTTGGCTTCTTGTTGTACTACTTGACTTGTTTCATCTACAAACAAGATTAATCTAATTCTACCTCACAATAAATGGGAAATTGCAAGAAAATGTCACAATTATGTTTTTTTATATTTAAAGGGACTGCAGACGTAATTTCAAATGACTCTCCATTTAAAAGGGGCAATTTCAATTTACAACAGTTCATGCATGAGCTCTTACTAGGGTTTCCAGCGAACGAAATGATTCGCGAAAAAATGCAAATATGTTTGTTCGTACTTTGCAAACTTTTTAGCGAAATTTTGAATTTTTTTTCGCGAAAATTAATGAAACGAATTTTTTTATATTCCGTATTTTTTCGCGAAATTTTCGCTTTTTTCGCGAGACAATGCAAAATTTGGTGAAACAATTTTCTTTTTTCGCTCGAAACCCCAGTTCTTACTCACTTTCGCTTTGTAAATTGATTATTTGGTTAACAGGGGGGCTCAGCTAAAACAGCAACAGGCTGCGGAAAATAATATTTTACATATTGTGATTTATAAAAATTAAATTCGTAAATATTGTTTTTTTTCTGCAGAAATAAATGATTTAATTTGATTTGATTTGATTTGATTTTCAATAGGGATTTCCCTATAAAATAACTTGCGGATTTTTGATTCAGAGTACTGGAAGGAATTATCAGAACTAGATACTTTAAAGCCCAAAATAAGGTTTAATGGGTACTGTTGTGAATAATACATTCTTAAAATTGTGGGTCATGCACTTGAAATACTTTATCAGTCCCTTTAGAATGTAAAATCTAAATAAGTGTTTACCAAAAAAGGAAGAAACAATGTCCACTTGTCCATTGTGGGAAAATTCATTCTAAATAAAGAAAAGGGTTGGAATAAGGTTTTCTATGTTTTTCCGGATAAATTCTGTGACAGAATGTTTTTACCAAGGAGAATTGAATACAATAATAAAGGCAGCCGATCTAATGAAAACAAGCATGAGTTAGTATACGGTGAATCTTCATCTAACGCCAGAGATGCACAAATGTCTGTTTATCATTTGTGTTATTGTTTACAATCTTTATTATTGTTATTACGCAAAAACTAGTTCTCCAGCAGTCCAAATACGTCACAGCAAAGTGTACGGAAACCCTATTGCCCCCTCCTTGTATTCAATTCTCCTTGGCTTTTACAATCCCATTGCAGTATCATCACACTATTTTAAATTAGACCTATTTATCATATATTCACGATGAGACTGAGAGTGGCATACAATCTTATAAGTGCACTGGGGAGTTAGCTTTCGACGAGGTTATAGTGTATAGAGTGATGATGTACGCTAATCAGGCCCGTAACCAGGTGAGGCATTTCCGTGGTGAGGCGTTTCCATAGTACCCCCTTGACCCTTGAAAAGCTTTTTTTTAAATGAATAAGAAATAAGATCATATCATTTTCATATTGCAAAGTCAAAGTAATAAATGATTACTTGACTCTGATAGTTAAGCAGTACTCCCTTAAAAGCTCAAATACACTTGTTAAAAAGGTTAGCCTTTATAGTGTGCATTGACATTGTAATAAAAACAACCATATACCACTGTAAAACCAAACCAAACATTGTTTAAAAAATCATTTAAAACCCCCCCAAAAAATCCTGGTTACGGGCCTGAGTCGCTAATCCTTTCTAATTGTATAGGCCATAAACTATGCCGAAAGCGTACTGCATATTTGTTTAATAAGTTGATTCTGGCCTAACCTATAGTACAGGGTGTCCCACATCATATTAGACCGTCAACGGGTCTAAATTACGATTTTCGGGACTAATAAGAAAATTTAATTAGAATGAATCAATTTGAAAAATAACATAAGGCTTATATAAGAATTTTCTTGCGGAAAATGATAAGTTTTTCGAGTATTAAGGGTTTATTTTGTCGTTAAAGATTGGAGATAATCTAATATTATATGGGACACTCTGCATATCAATATTAGTTGTAAGTGTAAGTGTACAGTACAGCTAACTGAGCACACAGGTAGAGAACTATTATCCCCCTGGTAGGTTTATATCTTAAATTTGAGAACGTTTAGCGCTACTTACGCACCCCTGACCCTTTAGTAAAAGTAAAGTCACCCTAAAGTCTGACCGCGTCAACCTTGTTGCACCGACTATTCCTATTGAGTGTCTGCTTTATTTACCCAATGTCTGGGCGATACAGTACAAACTGCGACCGGAAAGGTTGAGCTGGCTCGGAAATCCAAATGTACTACGGCTGCCCGTGTACTCTGCACAGAACTGGTGAGAATGTGCATGCTCTCATCTAACTGGTGCTACTATGAGCAATTTTTACATGAAATTATTGTTAATGGCTCGTTAACGACTAGCACTGTTATCAATTTTCAAAATATCTTCCGTAAATAATGTTAATAAAATTTAGTTTACAAACCAAAACTTTGAGAAATACCTTTATCGAACAGAACTTTCAGTTCTTAGCTAAAGAAGGAACGGCTTCCAGAAAAGCGTTTTTAAAAACTATTTTAACTAACTGCTTTACGAATGGCATGAAAAAAGTCTGAACTTTGATGTGTTTTTAACAATTTTCTCTTTACCTGTAGATTGTGGGGTATTGTTTCCCAAGCCATTGGAGGATGTCCACTTGGACGATCTATCTCAGCACTAGAGAACACTGCTTCACAATCAACCTAATCAAGATCACAATTTAAACTAAGCAAGTGGAATAAGGTCAAATTTGTGTTGAAAGTCTGGTCGCACCGGCGCACCATCAAAGTTGAAACCGGGCTGACATAGACTAGGGGCGGGACGGTACTTGCTGCACCTCACAAAGACTGGTACAAGGGGTCAGTCCGGTTCAAAATCAAATTGACCTTTGTCCACCGTGAGATGCGTTAAATGTGCCAAATTTCATTTTATGCATTGAAAAATAATGCAGATGACAATTCATTCTATAAAAATGTTGTATGTAAAGTTATAGCATAGAATTAGCCATATAAATAATGTTCAATTTTTGATTTATTTGTTCCTCATGACATAAAAAAATTTTCTTGAAGATAAGGAGAAATTAAATCTTTACCAGAAATAACACAGTTTTGCCTACGATTCTGTTTTAGATTATCTATAATAGATTTAGATAATTTAAACCAAATCGCACGCAAAAGTAAAACTGTGTTATTTCTTGTAAAAATTGAACCTCTCTATCTTCAGCATCAGCAGACATGTACAAAATATTATATTATAGGAGAAAATCGCAAAAAATCAAACATTAATAATTAAACGACAACTACCCCAGGGAGCGAGAATGTTTACTTACATTAACAAAAAAATTGATTAATACGTTTATGTTATAATACAGGGTGTCCCACGAAACATGACATTTAGTGAATAGTTTTAAATGTCTTCTTCCACATACTGTATTTGATATTAAAGACTTTTTGCAGTTTATTTCTTAAAAAAATGTTTAACTATATTTTACTGTGAAAATCAATTTCACTATAATGTAACTGTCATATAAAAAATATTATTAGTCTCTTTAGTATCAAACAACTTATCAAATCATTTTAAACTATTCACCAATTGTCATGTTTCGTGGGACACCCTGTTGATGCCATGGCGTCTTTAAAATCTTAAATTAACGCTGCATTTCTGTTTGATCGTGGGCAAAAAATTGTTCAGTTTTTACAATCGACACTCAGAGGTGTACGCATCTTTTGTACTGCAGTGTACTGTCACTGGGCGGTAATGTAAACACAAGACGGATGTTAAAGCCTGACATGGGATCCATCTTTCACATAAAAAAATCAATGGAATATTCTGATCATAAGAAACTACTATGTGAATTATCAAAATTATTAAAATTTAATGCTTTTAACCTCCTCGGATACTAAACGAACACTGATGCATCTATTTTTGTTTACAAATTCCGTCCAAAGAAAACTGGTTTCAATATGTACGCAGAGTATACACGACCGCAATTAAATTTCCTTGCATTACGTCCTTGCTCATTAGTTGCTTTAGATAAATTCCTGAATATTAATGAAATATTAAATTAATCTAAGGATTAATAACAAAGGAGAATAAGCATTGGTCTCGTCAATATAGAGATCATATGCAGGGATTTCAACGATGGGAAACTTACCTTTGCTGTTACAGTTCCCATTCCCAATAGGTCTCCAGCTGTCCTTTTTATAGGTTTAGATAGATCACATAGTTCTCCGCATAGTTGCAGAATATCTTCATATCTTCCACCTGGAACAAGTATAGATATGAGAAATAGGGTTATTTTTACTTGCATGCCTTCAAGCATGCTGAAAGGGACTGTAAGCGTAATTTCAAGTGACCTTCCGATAACACTTTGCAAGCTGTTACATGTATCAATAGCTATGTTCTATATAAAGGGCTAGAACAACTTTTTTAACTTAAAACAGTCGATAATTTGAGTTGCGTAAGCAACAGATCAGCTGCGTTGAGATTACTGTGTTGCACAGTGTACAGTGTACAGGTCGCTTTTAGAACAATTAGAACAGGTTCCGATATATGTTTTAACGATATTTTTCTACTCGATGAACACTTGATCAGTCAAGGGTTTGAAGGGTACCGTTGTCCATCGGGCGTTGCCCTCTTTGCATGGAGGGTCACTTGAAATTACGAACGGTTCTGTCAATATTCCAGAAAGCTATAACTTACGATCATAATTTGACCCATTAAACATAATTTTTTACCCTTTTTTCTCAAACACTTTTTTGCCGGCATATACTTTTTGAATGAAAAATTTTAAACCACAAATCCGTAAGTTTAAAGAATGTTTAATTATAGACTAAAACAGGTATGATTTAAAATAGAAGAAACCGAAATGCTTCTAACTCTGGTTAGTCCCGGGTGGCTTACAGACCCTTTAAATTTAATTCCGCGCAATTCTGTGATAATTTCGTGCTATAATATACGCAATTAAATATTTTGCAATCCGGTCGAAATTCTATTTTTCATAAACTATTTTTGAACTTATTTCACTTCAAGAAACTTAAACCTCAATAATTCTTAGCCTTAGTGTTAGGTGGCAAGGAATAGATTCTAGTACAATAGATGGCAACGTAGAATTTGTACACTCTCAGTACAGCTGTATTCTTACGTCACAAGTGTCAACTTAGTTTTTGTGTCCGACAAAATTATTAATAATAAATATAATTTTGGAATAAAGTGATTATCTTACGGTAAATGAAATGGAATTTTGTGTTCTTTATTTTCTGTTTTTACACTTTTTTATTTAATCTTGGAAAACATGTCAACTAATGCCAGAAAATTTTATTTTCCTTGACACTTGTGACGTCGTGTATAATTGGTCCATATCTCTGTTGCCACCTATTGTACTTGAAAATGTATTTGGTCCAAAATACTAAGCAAATATTACCGAGAGAGGGCCGTAAGTTAGATTGTTCCACACTACTATCCTTCTTCTAAAATGAAAAAAGGTGACTATGGATTAATTAGAACCCTTTTTATCCATTTTAAGGTCTCACAGTTGAGGAAACAGTTCATAACTTTTGAATAATATTTTGATCCATGACCCCAAGAAACTTGATGTTAAATGAACTGCAAAGAGGTCAAGTTTTATTACTGTGTGTTCGTTCTTACCTCCATTCCCTGAAGTTGTACCACGGGTCGATTATTATGTTCATAGTGACGAAAATTAATCCAACCCTACAGTCAAAGAGATTTGATTAGTAAAGAGTGGAATTAAGTCGAAAAAAAATGTTAAAACCGCTATTTTGTTGTACTGTTTTCATACTGAAGAGCCCGAAGTTTAAAAGAGTATCATTGAATGAAACTCCCAAGTTTCCTTTTTGGGGTCTAACATTTGTGTAGATTTTGATTTGAGAGATTCGAAAAAAATGGAGTATATGAGAAACTGAATAAAATAATATTCTTAACAAAAATATTGAAATCCACAAAACTGCCTAACTCCATTCGTGAAACCCTGGTTTCAAGAATGGGGTTAGGCAGTTTTGTGGATAACAATATTTTTGTTATGAAATATTTTTTTTTATTTAGTTTCTTCACATTTTCCATTTTTGTCGAATCTCTTAAATCAAATCTACAAAATGTTAAGACCCCAAAAAGGAAACTCGGGAGTTTCGTTCAACGATACTCTTTTAAATTTCGGGCTCTGTCTTAAGTTTTGGGCTCAGGCCATATATGTTATGAGACCAGTTTTGGAACCCGGGTTTCACGAATATTTTAAAAGATTTTGAATAAAAGATAGTTTTTTACTAAATGAACGAATTTTTCGGACACATTTTTAAAATAACAATAGTTTTTTACTGAAAAAAAAAATTTTGATCAAACTTTTGAAAAACATATTGTTTTTTTTTTACCCAAAGAGCAATTTTACTGAACAATCGTTTCGAGAGAAAACAAACAAAATAGATAGAAAATGAATGAAAATTTTAAGAACAAACGAATGATTGGGAAAAAAACGAACAAAATGTGTATTTCACTTATGATGAATGATCAACATTAAAAACAGTGGACGCGCCTATCTCTGTCCCCCCCCCCCCACTGCGAACAACATGCAATCGTGATAGGTTAACAAGTAACAACTTCTTATTTTAAAAAACCCTATTCCAAAACATCTTGAAAATATCCCACATAGTTCTTACCATGTAAAGTCCGAAAAGACAAATTACCCCTAAAGTAAACTGTCTTTCTGCCCGATAAAACATCATCTTCTAAACAAGGTATTTTTCACATATTTTATTATTACTAAGTACCTTGATATCCTTGTTTTTCTTTCTCCAAATTGTTTACTTAATGGGACTGTAAAGGAAAAATGAAAGGGGTATAGGCTGAAACCTAAGCATTTTAGGTTTTGATCGAGACCCATGAGAGTTCTATCTGATCCTCCTGTCTTGAGAAATTAATATAAAACTGTGTCAAATTTATACGAAAATCTATATATATACATGATATTTTGTATAAAAATAGTAGGTTTAAACGGATCATACTCAGCACTTACATAACCAATCTGAAAACGACGATATCCCAGAGGAACCTGAGCAACTTAGGTTGCTTCTATTATTATTTAAATTTAATAATTTTTCATTTATAAAAGATATAATTGATAATATTATTTATACTTAATTCCTATAATTTAAATAAATATTTGCTGTATGCACAAATCCTTCTTATATGACTAGTTCATTAAACAAACACGTTGGGATTTCAAAACTGAGATTCAGAATTGATAAATATTTTGTTAGATATTTTTAAAAATATTTATAAACTAACAGATTTTGGAAACAAATCCATGTTTTATGTATTACAGCTAGTCTATCAGACTAAACCCTTAACTAAAATATTTATTTGTTCACCAGCTGTAAGATTAAAGATGTTCCAAAGATCTATTTGATAGATAAAGACCACATACACTTGTAAAATATTAAACACTCAAAATTTTCCAAGTTCAATGATTGATTTACAAAAAAAGGAGATTTACTTCACAGATTTATAAAACCAAATAAAAGCTTGCAAAATGACAGTGGGAGGTTGCGTGATTTCCAAAATATCTCCTGAATCAATTTTTTTATTTTTTTTTCCAGAAAAAGGGTTGAGATTAATATATTTGTCAAAACACATATTCATGGTTCATAGGGTTCATAGGGTTCATAGGGTTGTGCATAGGGTTCATAGGGTTCATAGGGTTCATAGGGTTCATAGGGTTGTGCATAGGGTTCATTTTTTATAAAGGGCTAAATTCTTTTCCTGAACCTAACAAGCAACAGTTCAGGAGTAGGGTTGTGCATTGTTAACAGTATAGGAGTAGGGTTGTGCATTGTTAACAGTTCAGGAGTAGGGTTGTGCATTGTTAACAGTTCAGGAGTAGGGTTGTGCATAGTTAACAGGCAAGGTAACAAGGGAACAAAATGTTCATTCTATTACATTTCTAAGTTTCATAAAAATCAATTGATGCGTAAAAGAGTTTTTACAATAGTCAGTACACTGGACCAAATCTTAGAAAATCTTACAAATGTGACACAGGGGCGTTCTGGAGGTTTAGCCTAGGAGGGTGAATTTGTTTTGGTTCATATAGACTACAGTTAATGACTAATGTTTGTAAAAAAAATTAGCTAGTCTTCATCAGTTAAAATTTAGAACAAATGTAGATGTTTCCAATTCAAAAACAAAATGTATAGTTTTCAGTAACCCTGTCATGAATACTGATAATAATTGCCCGATACTTTTAAACAATTTACCCTTACCCTATGTAACAGAAATTAAACATCTTGGCATATTACAGTCTAATGGTTCAATGTCAAAAGATAATAGCTATATACGTGATAAATTTATTTCTAAGATACATTCTCTTAATCCAGAATTTCATTATGCAAATACATCCACAGTGTTAAAATTGTATGATATATATAATTGTGATTTCTATGGCTCAAATCTCTGGGATTTATACAGTAGGGATGTTCAAAAACTCCTGAATTCATGGAACATTGCTATACGCATTTTAATTGATCTACCAAGAGAAACCCATAGATATTTCATTGAGCCCATTTCTAATATTCCTCATATTAAAACAGTTTTATGCACTCGTTTTGTACAATTTGTGACCAGTTTATCAAATTGTCATAAGCCATGTATTCGACTTTTAGTAGATCTAAGTAAACAGGATTTAAGAACTGTTTTATGTAAAAATCTTGAATCTATTGCACAAGATTGTAATGTACAATCTAAAAATCTAAACAAATTTTGTGTAAAAAAAATATGATATACAATCATATTTCTTTAGACCAAGAATGGAAATTACCCATTCTTCATGAATTACTTAAAGTTAAAGATGACAATTTTGTTCTATACAACTTTGATGATAATGAGATCGCAACCATGATCAACTTTTTATGTTCCGACTATAAACTTTATTTTACTTTATCTATACTTTATTCTTGTTTTTGTCTTATCATATTGTACCATTTTACCGTTGTGTACGAAATAAATCTATAATAATAATAATAATATATACGAATGTCTTGTGTTATTTTATAGATATAAGAAAGATATATTTCATGTTAGACTAATCAATTAAATATTCAGAAAAACGTTATCAAACTTTTGGTTTACAGAATTGCATTTTTTTAACTGTTGCCGATGAAAACGAGACTAATGAAAACTCAATATGGATTTATGAGATATGGCTATGGATAAATATGGATGTGGATATGGATATGGATATATATATATATGTGGATATATATATGGATATATATGGATGTGGATAAGGATATGGATATATATGAATGTAGATGTATATGGATGTGGATGTGGATATGGATAAATATATATGTGTATATATATGGATGTGGATATGGATATGGATATTCCATAATGTTACATAATAAATAATCACAATTTACATTTTTTTTTTGATAAATTCATCTGTAAAAGAGACTGGCACATATATTAACCCGACAAAGTGCATAGTTTATTTTTTTTCATGCTCAATAGATCTGGAAAAGGTAAAATATTCGTCAATTCAGCTGATCACCATATTCAAATTTGTAATCAACGACTGAAAAAAAACTATATCAATATATAAATGTCGAATTCTAATTGGCTGGGCTTTGGCAATGCATGCCGGCTGAATATGAAGTACGAGTTTCCATCGAAATTTTCGTTGAGCGAAATTAGCGAAAATGAACGAATGAAATTCGTTCATTTCGTTAAAATTTTCGCGAATTTCGATTTATTTTCGTTCGATAAAAATCGAAATTTTTCCTTTTCGCATCAAGAACATTGTATTTTTGAGAAACAATAAAATTTTGAACAAAGGGTCGAAAAATTTAACAAAAATGTTCGCGAAAATGAACGAAAATATTCGTTTTCGTTCACATTTTCGTTGGCTGAACGAAATTTTCGCAAAAGAGATTGAACGAAAATTTGGAAACCCTAAGTACGATACAGTGGTAATATTGTGTGTCTCCTACCTTGGTAACTATGTGACCCATCAGCAATCTAACAAGTGTATAAAGAATAATATTTTAAACTTAAAAGAATAATTGTTGACATGAAATCTTAATTTAGTCCAATTATTTTATCATTTCTAAAAATTTCATTAAGAGATAAGAATTTAGGTTAATTTGTTAATTACTGTCTTTAACTGTAAATATGTACAGATGTATGTGAACAAATTCATTTTTTTATGTGTATTTTAATTTTATATATTTATATATATAAATATATGTACTTAGAAGGAAAATAAAGAGTAAAAAATCACAAAATTTACCCAGTCCTGGTGTTTCCAAACTGTGGTCAGCCTTTTTTGTGCATTTAATATGACCGGAGATATGAAGAATTTTCTTCAGATTTCGATAATATTGGTTTTATCAAATAAAATTTGAAATCTGAACAGATATTTTCAATATCTCCGATGATATTGACAGCACAAAAAAGCCAGACCACATTTTGAATATCCCAGGACTATGATAATTTTGTTGTTATTCTTTCATGAGTCTTACATGTGAAAGAACGTTGACAACTGAATGTTCCAAATAATTTCAAAGATCACAAATGACTTTCAAATCGTCTTACTACCGTCATGTATTGTGGGACACCCTGTAGTTATTTTAAAATTTTAGAAATAAATCTTTTCAAAATTTATTTTTCAATCAGAGTCTTCTAGTCCACCTTTATTCTATGAAATAGTGGCTGAACCTCTTCAAGGAGTTTGCAGGTACCTTAATTAAAGAGACTGTAGACGATATTTCAAGTGAACCTCCATTTATAGAATGCCGTTTCCGATTCACAACGGTAAACTGAAATACTTTGTCTAATCAAGAATGAATGAGATATCTATGATGTTTGTTTAAAACAATGAGTATTTTTAATTGTGGTTTCTCTATAAAATTGTCTTTTTCTTTGTAGAGAAAATGGTGTGAAATAATCACTTTTATCGCTAGAAAAGCGGTAACATTTTTAACCCTACAAAACAATTCTTTAATCAGCTGATCATGGAATTATATATTAGGCTGTTTTTGTAAATCAATGCTTATGTGTCATATTGTAATTCTGATTCATTTAAACTTTTATCTAACAGAAGACATAGTTTACAACATTATCAAAGGTTTATAACAACTATCTATGGGACCAAACTTATTGAATTGGAGAATGAGAGATCACTGAACTACACACCACCAGTTCAAATCCCGAATCACTGATTCACTCTACAATTAATTCCCTAATTCATCATGACTCTTAAATTTTTTAATCGATAATTCCAATTTAAAGCGACAGGAGGTATAGTTTGCAGAGACCTAGCTCAAATTCATTAAAGCCGGGTCCATGTTGCATAGATTTAAAGAGACTGTAAAGGAAAAATAAAGGGTGGTATAGACTGAAACCTAAGCATTTTAGGAGTTGATCGAGACCCTTCAGAGTTCTATCTAATGTACCTGTCTCGAGAAATTGATATAAAACTTTGTCAAATTTAGAAGAAAATCTATATATACATTTAACATTTGTATAAAAATACTACTCTAGAGATATCAACGATAGTGTAATATACTTTAAAATGTACGTTTTTGTTATATTATGCTACAATAATATGAAACGTTAGGATATATTCTATATAATGTGAACGTTGTTGGAGCAATTATACCTATAACGTTAACGTTAAAAGTTAACCTTAGAGGAACATATACCCCCGACGAAAGCGTTTTGTGGTAATGTAACGTTATTTTTCTAGTATCTACAACTTTTTTGAACATAACGTGAAGAAATTTTTTGTTTCCATGGAGAGCTTGAAAGTCTAACGTTTGAATTAATTGTGATTTGATTGAATATCATAACGAAAGGATTTCTATTTCAAAATTCAACTAATAAAAAGTATAACGTTGTAAAACTGAAAAATGCATTACTGTTTATGAAAACGTTTTCCCCTATAGTATAATGAAAAGTTCAACTAATAAAAAGTGTAACGTTGTATAACTGAAAAATGCATTACTGTTTATGAAAACGTTTTGAAACGTTTTCCTCTAAAGTATAATGAAAAGTTCAACGTTTCAGAAATAGGTTATTATTTTTATAATTAGGAAACGAAAGTTTTTTAGTATAAATTTTAATAATGTAACGTAAAACATTTAACAAAAGTGTAAATCTGTAAATCAAAAAGTGTCATAACTTTTCTCTGAATACTAAATTGATTAGTCTAACGTTAGATATATGTCTGAAGACACACCCTTGAGTTGAAAGTCTAATGCTAAAAACTTTCATTCACAAATTTTAAAAACCGTTAAAAAATAATGTTATAACATCTTTATATTGCATATTCTTCTACACATTCTTTTAAAAGGTTAACAATAAAACAGCAACATACAGGGTGATTAAAAAGGGATTAACAAATTATTTTTTTTGCATGGTTCATGTTTTAGGATGAAAAATACTAAAGTAGGAATGTAATCATCATAGAAAAAATCTTGCAATGCTGCCATTTAGAAACAATATTAGTTTTTATAAAGTGTAACGTAAGAAACGTTAAGGCCTAAACAATTTAATACATCGCAACGTATAGAACATTTTTCAAATCTTTCTTAGGAACGAAATAACAGTTTTGATTGTCAGTTGTAAAAAAAGTTTTCACAATAACGTTTAGAAAAATCGTTACGTAAAAAAAGCTGATTTCAGTCAAATTTTTGAACGTAATTAAAAGAGTTTATATTGGAAAAGTTAAGATAAAACGTAGCGTTAGCGTGGAGAACTATGCCACAATGACGTTTCATTAAAGCAAAACGTTTGCCATCTTTTAATTTTCATACCAAGTGAAAGTGTAACGTATGGCTCCTGAAAACATTTACCTTGCATGAAAGTCGGATGTTAAAAAATTATTTTTATATTACTAAAGCTTTAATGCAACCTTTGGGAAAGTTTTTAAAACGGGAAATGCCAAAAAATAACGGAGCTTCCTTTTTTACTAAAATATACGGAAGCTTAATGTTGTATAAGGTAAGTGCAGAAAATTCATTACGTAACGTTTCAAATGTTTATACTTTTTATGAACACTATCGAAACAAAAGCTAAAATCTAGAAAAATCAAAACGTTTACATCTCTGAAAAGTAGGTTTCTATAGATTATACTCAGCAAATACTGCACAACCAATCTGAAAACATATGATATCCAAGAGGAGCCTAAGAAACGTAGGTTTGCTCCAATTATGACCATATATTTAGGATATTATGGATACTATAAATTGTAGAATATATGCTTATGACAATATATATAGGATATTATGGATACTATGAATTGTAGAATATATGCTAATGACAATATATTCAGGATATTATGGATTCTATGAATTATAGAATATATGCTTATGACAATATATTTAGGATATTATGGATTCTATGAATTGTAGAATATATGCTTATGACAATATATTTAGGATATTATGGATTCTATGAATTGTAGAATATATGCTTATGACAATATATTTAGGATATTATGGATACTATGAATTGTAGAATATATACTTGTGACAATATGTTTAGGATATTATTGATAATATGAGAGATGTCAAGGTATTAGATTGATCTAATGTTGATTTACTATGTTGATATATTTAAGATTAATTGATCTATCAACGATTCACAATGATAATCAGTGAAAATGCATCTTTTTTTACTATTTCTACCGGATTTAAAGAGATGATAATGTTATTAAACCTTGAAAATTTATGAAAAAATCACACAACCTCGTTCGGTTTTTGTACGGCGTGTTCCCGATATTCAAAAAAATATTTTAGACTCAGTGGACAAAAATAAACCAGGATCTATGTGGTGGCATCTATATATGATAAAAGTTTTATTTTGAGACACCCTATAGTATTCATCAAAGATCATGTTTAGTACAAAAATAAGAAAGAAAAAGAGAAAAAAATTAAATTATACAAAGATCAAATATCTTCATGGAAAGGATAAATTTGTATTTTATTAAAACCTACAATGCATAGTTTAAAGATATCTCAATGTTTGTTTTAAAGACTATTCAGACTGCCCGGTATAAATGTTGAGGAAAGTTTTGGCGGAATTTTACGGAGAATAACTTTGTCATTTGTCATTTTTGAATTATGCTTTTGAAATTTCTCGGGACTAAGCCCCACGTCCCTGTTTACAAAAAAACTTTGCAAATGTCTATAAATAGCTCCAAAGCATTGAAGTCATCTTGTGAATTCAACTCATTATCCAATACACATTTTGTTATACTACATATAAGATTTTTTGTTTTTGAACGTTTTGTTATAATTTGTTGGGGTTGTCTAACTAAATTAGTTGAGCCTTTGCTACAAACTCAAATTCTAACTCTAATTCAATATCTTTGCAACCTTATATTTCAAACTTATAACAGAATTTATTGTTAGAAATATCAAAGTTCTAAAACATTCGGTTGCAAAGACACGGGAATAAAAAATTCTTTTTTTTGTGGTAATCAAGAACTTTTTTCTTGTGATTAAAAATTATTGCTTTTAACTAGTGTTATTAATTGTTAAGTATTCAAACCATAATATAAAGATTTATTAATATGTTTTTTTTCTTTAAAAAGTTCTGAATTAGAGAAACTGAGAAACTTTTTCTGATCTATACTTTTGAAGGACATTTGAATTGGAAAGATTGTAAAAACTATTTAACTATTTATTATGTAATATAACTACCAATCAAAATTCTTTTTTTTTAAATATTATCTAAAAATGAAAATGTTTTTAAGATATACGAGGTGAGATTAATAAGTTTCGCTAAAAACATATTAGGGATACTATTTTTTTTTGAAAGTTCACTTTATCTTTACCGGATTTTTATTCAGATCAGTTGATGAAAATCAGATCTTTGTTGTAATGATAGCTTTCCCCCAAAAGTGTATCAACTTCGTTTGTCACAACAAAATTTTTTCAGATTGGTCTCAAACTTGATCCAGGGGGGGGGCTATGGGGGCTAAGCCCCCTCCCTTGACCAGTGAAATCTATGGATTTCAGCGGGGTTTCAGGCCCCAACAGGTGCTGAGCCCCCATAGCCCCCTGGAAAGAAAAAAATTTAAGCCCCCCCTGGACAAATTCCTGATTACGCCCCTGGTAGTGCTGGTCCTATTCAGTGCCATAGAATTATTACTATTCCTGATCCTACCAGAGCTTCAAGCCATAGCACCAATACTACTCAGCATAGTTATGTTGTACCATGTACCATCTGATCAAAACTATACTCCGTCGAAAATTTCTTATTTTTGGGACAAATTTAATCCAGATCTTTGTCTTTCTGATGAAAAAAAATCATTTAATTTAGTTAAGGTGTTTCCTCTTATTTTGAAGGCCCAAATCTTTTGTGGGAACTCATATGACCCGAAGTAAGGTTTCAGGATATGAAATTTTGAAAATCCTTAAAAAATAATTATCAAATCAGGGGGGGGGGTGCAGAAGTCCTCAATTGGTAATCAAGATGCACAATCAACATCAAAAAAAAATAATTATGCATTGTTAAAGCTCGTTTTATTAATTTTTACTGAGTATTTTTTTTCAGAGACTGCTGCAGCTTCACCATGCTTTATTCTGGAGACCATTTGCATTTTTAAAATGTTATCTTCAGTTACTACTTTTCAAAAGTAAGAAAATTTTAGTGAAACTTATTGATCACCTTAAATAGAATTATTTAGGAAATAGTATCAAAGAGTAAAAATACCCCTCCCCCCTCTCTTCAATTCCATGGCATATATCTGCTTTATTCCTCTTTATTTCCTTTTAAGACGATTTTTATCATTTAGTAATTTTATCCCTGGGTCAAAATCATAATTAAAAATTAACAGTGTTACAGTAAATGTAAAAGCTCTGGTTTGATGAGTTTGATAGAAAGCAAGAGATGCCATATTTATTACGTCTTAACATTTGCACTTCATGAAACTTTACGATATTTTTATACTTTAAGGCTTGTCGTATAGTCCATGGTATATTCAATTAACCTAAAAATAATTCTGATTGCAATTTCAGTAAGGTTATTTTTTTATCGCACGAGTCTTAATAAACATTTTTCTTGCCCCATCCCCCCCCCCAAAATCTTTAGGCCGGGGGGGGGGGGGTAGCGCACCTCTACAGTGAGTCCAGTGGGCTTCAGTCCCATAGTCCCCCTCTCCATACGTTTCTGAAAATCGTGTATGCACGAAAAATATCAAATTTTTTCTCCGATTATGTGCTTGGGCCGTCCCCCCTTATTTTCCAGATAAAGAAGGGTGTAACACAATGCACCCCACGCCCCCGGTTCATTTACATGCTTTTTAGCTCGTAGTAATTTGAAAAAGAAATACAAAAGTAACAAAGTTTAACCATATTTCGAATGAACAGTTCTCAATTTAATTTAATTCGTAATTCTGTTTGTGTTCTGTCCTCCAAAACAGAAAGCCGGGAATTTTGGAAAATGCCGCAAACTATTTCTATATTTGCGGCGACTCTAGTCCAGCCAGAGCCTACCCAGTACCCAACCTGTCGTGCCGTTAGTTAAGGATTAAAGAAAAGATTTTAAACTCGAATTTGCAGTGTAAGAACGTGATTTGGCTGGTCAGAATAATAGAAATTGAAATAAATAAATCCGTAACATGTTTAAAAGTTGATAACTTGAATTATCTTCATATTTCAGGGAGAAGAGCTCATGCACAAAAGTGTTTTGCATGTCCTATTTGATAAGGTTGTTCACATAGCACATGAAGAGAACGATTTTTGGACCCCCTCCTATAATTTTGTACATGACCACTATTTTCAGCAAAAATAGTATTTTTTCATTAATTCATGTTAAGGTTAGGTTCAGACAAGTCTTGGGCAGAGCGCAGCGGCTAGGACAGTCCAGGGTGCCGGGGCAGCTACCACATGACTAATTATATCCATTGTTAAATATGAGATCCAAGCTTAAAGTTGATAGACGGGGGGGAGTGTCCAAAAATTGTTCTCTAGGAAATCACCGCACATGATGAACGATACACCAGAAGATAAAATAGACACTACCGTTCCCATGCAAATAAGCACTTCAAGTTAATTGATGTTGAGACAAATAGAGTTTAATTGGGAAATAGCACAATTAATAAAGTTTTTTAGTGATAATTCCTCAGAAATTGATTTAATTTAATTCTCTAATAGAACCATAACAATGGTCCGATGTCATTACGAGGTGTTGGGAGTAGAGAGAACTGCGGACCAGGATATGCTTAAGAAAGCATACAGAAAACTTGCATTAAAGGTCTACTTTTATATTATTATTATTATTATTGGTGTAATTAGGAGCGTATATCCAATAAAAATAAATCCGATATAGGTAAAAGTTCAGCTTAATATTGAATTGAGCTTTTTTCTCAATTGCGTTTTAAACTGAGATATGGTTGGTGGAAAATAAAGGGTTTACCAAAAGGTTTATTTTCATGTGAAAACTTTAAAGGATTTAACGAGTAGATTGTACTCACTTTAGTGTGACTTTTGACAACAGCTAGGACCTATATTTATCATTTAAAAGAACCTATTGTATACTAGAGTCGGAATTTACTTGGACAGGTATGTGGAATCACTACTCAATGCTGTCTAATTACAACAAAACCAGTTTTTGAGCTTTCCTATCATGGCATAAACACATAAACAGACATAATACATAAACCCTATTCTATTTATCCTGTTACACCCATTTAATAAATCCCACAAACGGGAATGACAAATATCATGGTTCTCTTAAAATATCTTTAATCTTTGTTGGAAATTCTTATAAATAAATTTAGTGAAATATATATGAATATATGCATATAGTACCATCCGGATTTCTTACTTAATATTGTATTTTAGTACCATCCGGATAAGAATCCGGATGACCCAGACGGTGCGAAGCAAACTTTTCAGTTGATACAGCAAGCGTATGAAACCCTTTCTGATTTACAGGTAAGATTTAGTATTTTAGTTTTTAAAGAGTATTTTATCAGCTTATTGTAATTAAATTAAGTTGTCCAAATGAACAGAAAGGTGGAGGGTGGGGGGCATTTATTTTTGACTTGGAAAGTTTCTTCAGTTCATAAAAAAATTACAATTAGATCAACTGTATTTTTTTTCGGGTAAATATTATGGAGTCATTCCTGATTTTCATTCGAAAAATTTGTTACTTTCTCTTTGAAGTCTTAACTGAGGATTATGCAGCAGAATAGAGAAGAAAATTTACAGTATATTTTGGTCTCAAAATAGAATGACGAAAATATCATCCTTAGTTTTACTAAACATTAAAGATTAAAGTGTAGTGTTGCAATTTGGACTCTTGAAGAGTCGATCAATAATACGTCGACAGTCCCTTTAATGATCATTGATCGCCCATGTTAGGAACGAGCTTGGTATGACAATCACAGAGAGGAGATCCTACGAGGAGGGCTGGGGGAGAAGATGGAAGNGGGGGGGGGATATTAATTTACACCATAAACATCTTATTCAAGTCAAATACGGCTAGATTGTTAAGTGTCTTAAGTGGCATTAACCCGTTGAGGTTTTAAAAACCTACGGAAAACTGAAAATTTTCGTAAAATCTCTTAAAATGGGTATTTTATACGCGATTCAGAGACGATATCAATACATGGGCGGGCTTGCGATGCCCCCAAATCTTCGTTTAATGGTTGTTAGAATCTTTTTATTTTTCTATATTATCCTGAATTCGTTGTAATTTCTTGTTAAAGGATCCATTCTAGAATTAATATATGAACGGGAAAAGTAATAATACATTGAAATCATTATGCAAGCTACAATTCATGGATTGCTACAATTGATACAATGTTTGTAAATGAAGATACTCTTTAAAAGAGTGAGGACGAACTCCTGATGATGCCAAAGTTTTTGGCGAAATATATTGAGTAGAAAATTATATAATTCTAGTGCTAGAGAGTAGGGTTGGGAATTGTTTAAAAACTATCTGAAGATTTATTTATTTAAATATATGATAATTATTCATCCTCATCATGACATACTTTAAGATGAAGATTGTGACAAAAAGGGGAAAATGTAGTATATGAAAGGACAAGTTTTCATAATCCTTTTTCATACTTTAAAACTTATTTCATTTTCCCGAAATATTTATTCAAGAAAACATACACCCCTGTAGCTGCCAGGTAGTTTAATAATTTATACTAACATTACCTCTTTTTATAGGATATGGAGATGACGAGAAAGGATTTTACGGTGTTTTCAGGTTCGAACATTATATACAATATTGTTGCCCTTATTCAAAACATTTCAAACACAAAACGTAGAACAATATTCGAGATTTGAGCCGGCGCTAAATTGGCGGTTCCGCGACGTGGTTTAAATTCTTTAAACTATACCTCTGCTTTTGTTATTTTCCTTCTATTTTTAGGTTTATATAATTAAAGGATTGGAACAGGGAAAACATTTATCAAAAATTAAATAAATTGAAAATTTGTCAGAAATAAAATTTTCAGTCTTAGAATTAAAAACTAATTTATAGTTTTATGTTTAGAGAAGTTTTCAATACAATCGCTAAAGAGGATTCTGAGTTCATGGATGAACAGGATAGCGATTTCGAGGTATGTAATTGGGTTATGTTACATCGTCTGTACGTAACATCCCCCTACTAAACTTTTGACCTACTAACTTTCTGACCTACGCCAGCTGTTTATTTTTGTATTATTTGAGGGTTAGGTTAGGTTAACACAATTTCTGGGTCGAGCGCTGCGGCTAGGACAGCTACTAGGGGGCCGGGCGCTGCTGCCACAAGTCCNCAAGGGGAGAACTGGTGGGCTAAACGGAAAATATAAACCCTTGATATGTAGACAAGGGGAGAACCGATGGGTTAAACGGAAAATATAAACTCGAGATATTTAGACAAGGGGAGAACTGGTGGGCTAAACGGAAAATATAAACCTTTGATATTTAGACAAGGGGAGAACTGGTGGGCTAAACGGAAAATATAAACCTTTGATATTTAGACAAGGGGAGAACCGGTGGGTTAAACGGAAAATATAAACTCGAGATATTTAAACAAGGGGAGAACGATGGGTTAAACGGAAAATATAAACCCTTGATATTTAGACAAGGGGAGAACCGGTGGGTTAAACGGAAAATGGAACAGGAGAATAAGAAGATTAGGGACAAGGCCAGGAAGGAGAGGAATGAGGTTATCAGAAACCTTGTTTCATTTGTCAGGTAAATTCTAATTTAATTGTTCAAAGCAGTGCTTAGGATCCATTTAAGTTTGATGCGGATCCGGATCCAGGTCATGAACATTACTTTAAGATATACTCATTTTTGTTAACAAAAGAAAATTTTCTTCTTTTCATGAATTTTATGCTAAAACCTTATTGAATCATTCAGAGTGACGGAAATTTTTGATAATTTTCCTTGTTATCAACAGTTCAGATTTGGGTTTTGTCTCCAGTTTCTGGTTGGTATTTTGCCCCTTGGATTCGGATCCGTGAATCCGCATATTTATCCGGATCCAGGAAGCCAAAAGGATAATGTTGCGGATCCAACGGATCCGGATCCTTAGCAATGGTAATAGATATTTTGCTTTGATTAATCAAGCAATTCTAAGAGTCCAGAACATATGTTTTATAAACGGGCTTAAGTTAAAAAAAAACATTGAAGTTGTGATAGTCTAAAAAATCTGTATAATTTGACAAAAGGTAAATTCTTGTTCTCTCACTACCAGCTCCTGAACTTGATGCTTTATGATTTTTAAAAATGTTAATTTCTTGTAAAATAAAAGTTTCCGGAGTTCTTTGATTTTTCCTTGTAGAAATTAATTTTTTTACATTTTTATTTTTTAATTTTAACAATATTCTTTAAATAATTAGATCCTAAGAAGATATAAATATTTTGACATTTTCTTTATTTCTTGATCTCCATTTTCTTCTTGTTCTTGCATCTTCTATCATGTTCGTGCATCATTCCCCTGTAGAAATTATAAATTTTCTTTTTAAACCAGAAAACGTGATAAAAGAGTTGATGCTTACAAGAAGAGATTAGAAGAGAGGGCAGAGGAAAACAAGAAGAAAACACTGGATTTCCAGAAGAAGCAACGAGAAGAAAGGAAGAAACTTTTAGAGGTTGACAATTTTTAAAATTATAGTTTTTTCTCCCTATCTTAAATATTGTTTCGTTTTCATATAATCTTACCTTTTTCACATGGGTTTCTTGAAAACTTTACACTTGACACTTTTTTGAAAATTCGATTAGAAATGAAAAATATATTTCAAATGTTCAAGTATTTTATATTTATATCTTAAACAATACTGAAAAAATCGAAACATTTACAGTATTCCAAATATTTTGAAAGCCTAAAATTCGGGAAAAACTCTTGTTTTTTAGGCCAATGACATCAATTCTAAAAAAGGTCGAAATCGATCGGGGTTCTTTTAGCATAGAAAGTTAATTTGTTTGTATTAAGGAGAGTATGAATGACTCGGCTAGTCTAAATATGAAAACTATGGAGGATGCCTTGAAACAGTTAGAAGGTTAGCAGTAGCGAGGGGAGGAAGGCCATCCATAACAATTTCTAGTTCGAGCCACATTCGCCTCATTTTATCTTCCGAGCCACCTCGAAATTCTCGTCCTTCCAATATTATTTTTTTGAACGTGTCTAATCCTCTAAGATATACTTAAGTCTATGTATATTTTATGGCCTAACGTGGCCAGATAAAAAATAGATTATCTTCAAGAATTAGAAACTTCAAAAACATAATAATCGAAGGACGAGGATTTCAAGGTGGCTCAGACGAGAAGATGAGGAGAATGTGGCTTGGACGAGAAAATGTTGTGGCTTGTCTTCCTCCCCTCCAGTAGCACTTAAAAATATTCCACTTGCAAGGAAGACTAAAGGGACTGTAAGCGTAATTTGAAGTGACCCTCCGGCCTCTATGCTAAGGTACTTAATGCTTGATTCACAACGGAACCCTTGAAAGCTTTGTCTGATCAAGTATGAATTGTATATAGATATATATATAATTTTGAAAACTGAAAATTTTCAATTATTTCTCTACAAAATTGACTTGCCCATTTCTACTGCCGAAGAACATCAAGATATTATCCTATTATATTAACCCTTTTAAAACTAGAAAAACGACCATGTTCTTAACATTATTGATCAGATTTAATTCAATTCATACATTTCTGAAGATAGAGTAGCAGTATAACTATAACAATAACATATATGAACATTTTTATGGAATTATTTTTCCTTCACCAGGAGAGCTCAATAGCTCAGAACTGTAAAAGGTTTCCAGGGTACCATTGTGAATCAGGATCAAAGGTCACTTGAAATTACGCTTACCGCAACTTTAAGATAAAAGGTTATTTAGAATAATCATTTAATTTTACTCGTTCAAATTAAGGGGGCCGGGGAAAATCATACGAACATAATGGGGGTATTTATGATAAAGGGGGGGTGGTTGATAATGCGGGAATTATTTTCTAATACAATATTTAGCCCGGCCTTGAACAGATAAATATGTTCAGGAGAGTATGCTGGAAGCTCCGAAGAAGATGAAGATGATAGTGAAGTAGAACTAGGTTGGTGCCTATTTTTAGATATTTATTTTTTAATTTTAAATTTTAACAATATTCTATTCTATAAATAATTAGATGATAGTAAATTTTGACATTTCTATATTTATTGTTTTCCATTTTGATTTTCTTCTTCGGCTAATTTTGAAGAAACAAAAACTTGGAACATCCTTCTAGCTTCAGAACTAGTAGAGAGAGAAATAAATTATGTTTTAAAGGATCTGTAGTTGTAATTTTGAGCAACCTCCCATTTTTTGCATGTTTGATTTACAAATCATTTATTAATTATGAAGTGCCTGCCACCACTAGAGGCAAGAGAGCTTCATCCCTGAGATCGATCCTGCATTATATATTAGAGTGACATACGAGTGGGAAATTTGTTGAGTGCAAAGATTCCATGGGTGATGTGGCCCAACTTGAGCATTTTGTAAATATGTTGGGTGGATCGTAGCATTGCATCAGGTAGAAGTCGTTTTTGGTTTTTCTGCAAAATCTTGATTTCTGGTGAAGGTCAATGACCTCCGATCCCAAATTTTCTTTGTGATCCGGAAAGAGGGCCACAATGGGTTGTGATCCGGAAAGAGGGCCACAATGGGTAGCTGCATGCAAAATTTCAGCCTTTTATTCAATTTTTAGAACCTGTACAAAAGGACACAAAATGTAGAATTTAGTGAGTTTTTCCTGAAACTACTTCCACCTAAGTTCATCGAGTTAGAGCAAAAAAGTTTTTTTTGCATTTTAATACAAAGGGTTGACATCAGCCATAGAACCTACGCACCTTTTGATATTATTACTTTCACTTCTTCTTGTGTCATCCTATTATTTAAAATTCGGTGATGGTGATGGTCCAAACCTCTGTAGAGTAAAAAAGTAGATGTTAGTTCCACATTTATTGAAAATATATTTCGGTCTGGGTTAAACCTCGTCAGTTCTTGAGATTGTTTCTGTCACGAAGATTAAAAATAAACCTCCTATTATATATACCAAGATATGCATCTGGGATTCGTTAAAAGGGGTATTTAATAATAGAAAGCTTAACATGTCAGTGTTAACAGTGGCTCATCTCGGCATGATTTCGAATTATGGGACTTTAAGTGTAATTTGAAATAACCCTTAATTCAGAGATGGCAATGCCAGATTCACAACGGTATCCCTGAAACCTTTATCTGATCAATAATGTGGAAGATATTAACAGGTTCTTGTGTTCAATTCTGATGATTCCTAGTTTTTTCCTGCTGAAGAAAAGCGCAAGGCACTATTTGTAGAGAAAGCAAAATAGAAAATAATCTTTTTTAAAAAGTATAAACATTGATCTATAATTAATACTTGATCAGACAAAATTTTTTAAGGATACCGTTGCGGATCCGACATTAATATCATTGCATTGAGCGTCACTTGAAAATACGCTTACAATCCCTTTAAAAATGGTTTTTTTTATTTAGAAGAAGAGGAATTAGAGAATCTTGTTGATGAATTGTATTGTGTGGCTTGTGATAAACTATTTAAAACCATCCCGGCCAAGGTATCTATATATTTAAAGTTGTTATCTCTGTTTGTCTGTCTGTATGTTTGTTTGTCCGATCATAACTCTGAAACCACTTGACCGATTTGCCTCAAATTTTTCGTGAGGGGGTTGTGATGAAAAATTTAAAACTTCAGACAGAGCTGGTAACTTATAAAATTTTTTTGTGGACACTCAGGGGTGGCCGGGGTCTAAATTCAAATTTTTGTTAACATTTAAAAAATTTTTTTTCAAATTTCACGGGCAACGCCGGGTCCTTCAGCTAGTGTTAAATGAAATGTTTACGCGTAAATTCAAATGACATGCAAAGATGACAATGCCTTATTTACAACTGTACCCTCTGATAAATAATGTGGAAGAAATTGTGTTTTTTCTAGGTTTAAAAGTTTTTGATTCTAATAATTTCTATACGGTTTACTGTTAAAGAACTGCGTAAGCCTCTTTTGTTGAGAACTCATAATTAAAAAATCATTTTTAAAACTACAAACTTTGATATCTTATTTATACTTAGTCAACCAAAACGTTGTGAATCGGGCATTGCCATCTTTGCATGAAAGGTCCCTTGTAATTACGCAAACAGACTCGTAAAGTGCGTTATTTTAAGGGGGAGGGTAATTGAAAAATGGAAGAAATAATTTATTTTTTTGTTCAGGAGAATCACGAAACCTCGAAAAAGCACAAAGAAAACTTGGAAATCTTGATACGAGATATGCAAGCAGAAGAATATGATGAAGATGATGATACTGAACCTGATCATGAGGAACTGGATGGCGGTGAACTTGATCATGACGAACCTGATGATGCTAAATCTGATCAAGATGAATCTGATGATGTTGAAGTTGATGATAAAGATATTAATCCTTCAAATCATGAAAATGAACAAGATCCTTCAAAGCTAAACGAATCCATAGAAAAAAACCCTGTAGTCAAATCCTTAAGTGACGACGAATTTTTGACGAACGGCCAGGGCAAGAAAAAAGGAAAAACGAAGAAGAAAAATAAACCTAAAATCATCTTTGTTGTTGATTCAGATGAAAAATTAGATTTGTTAACTCAAGTCTCAGACGATTCAGATTTTGAATTTAATAAGAAAAGGACAAAAAGTAAAAAGAATAGAAAGACAGCTCCATCTCTACCCAAGGAGAAGGTGGAAGATAAAGAAAATGAAAACAAGAATATCTGTCCTGCCAACCCCGACCCAATTCTTCCGACAAATCAACACGATCCCGACGAGAACGTGTCTGATCCGGAGTTAAAATGCGGAAAATGTGGCTCCGTGTTTCCCTCCAAAAACAAACTGTTTAATCACTTGAAATCCACGGGACACGCGTTGTATCTGGGAAAGGAGAAAGCCAAGGTTAAACCCGCGGATCAGAAACTTACAAAAAAGCAGAAACGAAAGTTATGAAAAATATAAATATTTTCAGAAATAATATGAATTTTATGACAAAAGAGGGCCTAGCGGAAAAACTCAACAATTTAGGGTTAGTTTGAACATTTTTTCTCGTTAAAAAAAATTAAAATAAACATGATAATGATCTTATTGTTTTGAGCAGGGGTTTATATTTTCTTGAAACATCATTTCTTCAGTTCTACAAATTTTCCTCCAAAATAATTTATGAGTTATAATTATTGAAATGTGCTAAAACCTTGCCCTTTGATTTTATTTTGTTCATATTTATATTCCCTGTTATTCTAGAGGGTATTTTTTCAGATCTTGTTTTCCAAATTAGGTTCAAAATAAAGAATTTTTTTTAAATTTAGGACGCTTATTTCCGACCAAGCAACAGTATTTAATCTTTATCCTGTATTCAAAGCTGCGACCTCCAGTAGTCCTCAACCCACCCCAGGTACAACCATTTATTTGGTGAAATTTACAGTAGAACCCATGAAACTGTGGAACAAAAAGATGATATTTTTATGTGTTTTTGGTGATGTTTAAGCAGATAATAGCTCGAAAAAATAAAGTGAAATTGATCTGTGTACATTGTACACTGCCATAAATTGACTCCTAAAGTCGTCTTCCTATTCCACAGTTTCATTGGCCTCACCGTATTATGTTGAATCATCACTCAATTTGCATTTATAAATAAAATATTTTACGAGTTTTATCGCTTATTGGGAAAATGATAAAAATTTGTTTAGGTACAAATTATGAATATTGAGAGAAAACTTTCCAGTAAGATGTCCAATTGATTTTTTTCTGAACAAGTTTATCTTCAAAATTGGTTTAAAGGGTATCAATGTGAATCGGGAATGAAGTCGAGGGTAGTATGAAAATACGTCGACATTCTCTTTAAACATTGTTTGCTTTTTCCAGGTTATGTTTATGATATATTGGTGGAGTTTACGTTCAAGAGTAAGAAGAATTCAATACTCATAGGTAACTTTTTGTAATTTTTGTACTTTTTATACATGTTGTGCCTTTTTTACTTTTGTACTTGTTGTATTTTTTGTACTTTTTGTACTTATTTTTTACTTATCTTACTTTTTATACTTATTTTGTTTTATTTGTACTTATTTTGTCCTCATTTTGTACTTGTTGTACTTTTTGTACTTATTGTACTTTTTGACTTATTTTGTAATTATCTTAATTTTTAATATTTTTTTGTACTTATTCTTGTACTTTTTGTACTTTTTATACATATCGTAGATTTTGGTACTTTTTGTACTTTTTGTACTATTTGTACTATTTGTTACTATTTGTACTATTTGTACTATTTGTACTATTTGTACTATTTGTACTATTTGTACTTTTTATACTTTTTATACTTTTTATACTTTTTGTACTTTTTGTACTTGTACTTTTTGTACTTTTTGTACTTTTTGTACTTTTTGTACTTTTTGTACTTTTTGTACTTTTTGTACTTTTTGTACTTTTTGTCAAAGGGTTTTGTAATCATTGAAACTTTGCCTTTTGGGAAAAAGTTGATTTTGAGGGAAAAGGACAATTTTTTGTTATTTCTTGTTTTTCGTAAAGTTCTAACTTTCAGTACTTAACTAATACTGTTTTCAAACTGCTATTTCTTCCCTCAAAGAATTCTTCTCAACAGGAATTCCCTCCTGAAATTTTCCCAGCAGCAGATTTTCCAATTTTTCTAATGTTTTTGTTATCATTGAATCTTTGATATTGAGGGATAAACAGTGTTTATTAAACACTAACATATTTTTATTTTTAAGGAAAAAGTTTTCAGAAATAGATGATAAAATTTGATAAAATTACATTTAGCTTGTTTATGTTTATGTTAGGATTATTTTCAGGACTCCTGGCGGAGTATATAAGAAAATTTCCGATTGTTGTCATGATATTCATATGGTTGCTTAAAATACTGAAGGGAGAAATCGGTCACATCAATTATGAAATTGTGAAGGGTTTATTATAATAATGGTTTTTGATAGACTTGGCTTTGATATACTTTACTTTGATAGACTTGACTTTGATAGACTTGACTTTGATAGACTTGACTTTGATAGACTGCTTTTTTTTCTTGGCTTTGATAGACTTGTCGTTGATAGACTTGGCGTTGATAGACTTTGCTTTGATAGACTTGGCTTTGATAGCCTTGGCCTTGATAGCCTTGTCTTTGATAGCCATGGCCATGATAGACTTTGCTTTGATAGATTTTGCTGTGATAGACTTTGCTGTGATATACTTTGCTTTGATAGACTTTGCTTTGATAGACTTCACTTTGATAGACTTCACTTTGATAGACTTGGTTTGGATGGATAGACTTGACTTTGATATACTTGACTTTATTAGACTTGACTTTGATAGACTTGGCCGTTTTAGACTTTTTTAGAATTAAGTTCTATCAATATTTGTAGAGGAAATAAAGAAGGTTGTTGCAGAAATATTGACCTCCTTGTTTAATCAAGATTGTATAAACAGGTAGGTTTTGTCACATAAATTATATAATTTTTTTGCGAATTCCTTCTTTAAGGAAATATATCAACAAATAGAAGTGGCAAATTGTGTGGCTTGCTGTTCGAAACTATTTTTTTAACTCAAAATTTAAACTTACTGCACCCCCCCCCAAAAAAAAAAAAAATATGTTATGAACATATTCTTGTAAAAAATATCCGTCAGTTTATCTGCTAACAAAACGTTTTCAAAGAATTGCAGAATTGGTCTAAATGTTGAGTCTAATTCCATCTGAATTCCGAAATTCGCCATTCCAACCAGAGAAAATCCATCAAATACAATATATAGTAATGTGGAAATTTATCTCAAGACTCGAGTCTTAAATTAGTCCCGAAGACAGCTTAGTCGTGTATCACCATTTTTTTTGATGATTTGATGACGATCGATGATTGTTCAGAGATCTATCTGATGAACCTGAAGTCTGTCCCGTCTCTAGCTCTCTACCGGGGATGGGAAAAGATGCTAAAATCATCCAGGTAAATTTTCAGGGGCGGATACAGGGGGGGGGGGCGGAATTTTTTGTTCCTATTTTCAGAATTGCTTCTCAATAGCATGCTTAAGGGAAAGAAACCCTAGTGCAAAACAGGAAAAATATCTGTCTTGATAAACTATAATGTGTGAAAAGTGAAAAATCTAGTTTTTTAGTCTTTAGTCATTAATTTCGACTCTTTTTGTCAAAAAAAATTTTCGCCTGTCATATAATTTCAAGGGACTGTACGCGTCATTTTAAGTGACACTCAATGCGAAGATATCAATGCCCGATTTACAACGGTACCCTTAAAACCTGAATCTGATCAAAATTTTTGATTTCATTTTTATTTCATACCCTTATTAAAAAAAAAATCCGGGCACAGTGGTATTATACAGTTTACACAATACAGCTAATTAAACAGAGTAGCACGATGATTACTTACTTATTTGTTTTTGTTGTCTAATTTTTTTCTGTTTTTGTATTCTAGGATTCCAAGTATGATGGGTTTGGTAACTCTCCCATATATAAAACTGATATTACTGATACTGCACAGTGGTATTATACAGTTTACACAATACAGCTAATTAAACAGAGTAGCACGATGATTACTTACTTCATAGAACTTTCATAATGAAAAGCATTATAAAGGTGATAAAAATTCAGCAACATATAATATTTTAGACTTAGATTGAGACTAAATAATTTGAACAATGAGCACCTGATTTAGAAATTTGTTTTTGTTATCTAATTTTTTTCTGTTTTGTAATCTAGGACTCCAAGTATGATGGGTTTGGTAACTCTCCCATATATAAAACTGATATTACTGATACTATTAGGTAAATAGTAAATAGAAAATTATTTTTTCAATTTTTAATGTTCATTGTTCAACGATGAAAATGTCAAAAATGAAAGAACATTAATTTTTGTTATTTTGTACAAAAGAACAAGAGAAAAAAAAATATTTTTTAATTTCTAAATATTTATTTGTGAAAATATGAAAAATAAAATTACAATAATTTTTATTTGTTAAGTTTTGTAATTTTTAAATTTTTAGATACTTTTTCTTTATCATGAAACCGTTAAATAAGAAAATATTTTTGAGAAACGAAAGTGAAAAATACTTTGCAAAGTATATTGTGTATTTTCAAAGCGTAAATTAGTTTTTATTCTTAACTGATTTGTTTTGAAAACAAGCGATGTTTAAAATCTTAATTCAATGTCTTCTGCTAACTTTTTAGAATCTGAACATTCTACAATGTACAATATGTACACTGTACAGTACAAATTATTAAAAAAACCACTGAAATAGAAAAAGAACTTAAAAAAAAAAATTAACCTGTTTTTTAGTTCGCGGTGCTTCTTTTTAAGAGCAAAACAATATTTGAGAGTTATTTTCCATTTTTTCATATTATTGTAGAAATGTAGTAGAGCAGGTTTTGAATACTCCGGATCCCAGGTTGGAGAGGCTAGAGGCTTGTCTCAAGAGTTCGAGGGGGAAATATCAGGTAGAGATCAATCCCCCCTCCACGCTTCATCAAATATTTTTCCCTCCCTTCTAAATAAAACATTCACTTCCATTAATTCTTCTTAAATAAAAAATTTCTCCCACCTCTCTTAATTGAAGCATTTCCACTTCCATTCCCCTAGGTACCTAGGAGAGAATAAGTTTAACTCATTATTTCAATGAAAAGTTCCAAACTTAGGACAAATATTTGATTTGATTTAAGGCTGCCAGAGTTGATCTAGAGCTGAGTGAAATACATGAAGATCAAACTAGAACTAGACAAGAACCTAGAAAACATATTCCAGGTATCATTATTATCAGCTGAGTGAAATACATGAAGATCAAACTAGAACTAGACAAGAACCTAGAAAACATATTCCAGGTATCATTATTATCATCAATATCATCCTTTTCATCCTTGTCATCCTTGTCATCTTTGTCATCTTTTTCATCCTTGTCATCCATGTCATCCTTGTCATCCATGTCATCCTTGTCATCATTATTTTTATCCTTATCCTTATATTTTTCTTTTTCTAATATTAAATAGAAATCCCCCCTAGGACGGGCTGGTGGAGGTTGGGAGGACGAGGACAGCGAGGACGAATTTGTAGAATTTGGCGGCCTCTGCCTTGAGTCTAAGGACGAGGACGATAAACTCGGCCTGATCACTGCAACGGACGAATTTGTTAAAATCCGCCAATTTTGCATGGACGAACCTCTTCCTGTTGATCTCGATATTCTTAACTCTCTGGTTCAAGAGTTAAAGATGAGTGAGAAGTTGAATATTCTTTTCTCTCTCAAACACGTTCTCGAAACCGAGTCGGACGAAAATATTCTCCGGGCTCTACTCTTGACAGAGAAGATTCTCGAGCAGGGTTTGATCACCGCCAACGTGCTGCTTACAGTGCTCAAGACCAACCTGGAGTTGCGTAAGGTTGATGAAAACCGGAAAATATCGGTGAAAAGTTCTAAAATTTTGGCAACATTAGAATATCTTCTCTCTCCTTGGCTAGTTTATTCTGGGCCTAAACTACTCTACCTCCATCTTCCTATCCTACCCCTGGATCTAAACCTTGGATACCTCCTCTCTCCCTGGCTAGTTTATTCTGGGCATAAACTCCATTTTCCTATCCTACCCCTGGATCTCATGTATTCGCCAAACTCGAATACAAGATTTTTCCTTATTTTTGCTACCAGCGCTTAGTATGCCCTGCTGGCGCCTAGTATGTCCTGCTGGCGCCTAGTATGTTCTGCTATAGTGTCTATTATGCCGTTGGCGCCTAGTCTGATTCAATCCTCAAAATTTTATCGTTTATTGAAACTGTTTCAGAAATACAATGGTGCCGTTAGACTTGCAATCTGTTCAAAGGTAAAACGAATTATAAGCATTAACCTAAGGTACTTATGAAAGGAAAGTTATTTCAGAGGCGTACGCATATTTTGTACTGCAGTGTACTGTCTTTGGGCGGAAAAGTAAACACAAGACGGATGTCACAGCCTTCGACATGGAATCCATTTTTACAAAAATAATCAATGAGATATTATGGTCATAGAAAACTATTATGTGAATTTTCAAAACTATCAACCTCGGATACTAAACGAACACTGATGTATCTATTCTTGTTTACTAAGTCCCCCCAGAGAGAGCTGGTTTTAACATGTACGCAGAGTATACGCGACCGCAACTAACTTTCCTTGCATTAGTACCTTGAATTTACCCAACAATCATGTCCTTCGTGTTATCCAAGTTATGAAGAAAGGACTTTGTCAAATAAGATATTTACCCTGGGAATCATTATTTTTATGAAAGTTGATTAAATTTTGGGTTTATGTACTCGGTTACTCGGTGACTAATAAAGGATGAGACTACAGAGACGACTGTTCGGAATTTATACGTTTCATATTCGCCATGTTGGCACATTAAACTTCGTTCTTATTTTGCCAAATATTATAAATAAATCATTTTAACGACTAATAAGACATCATCTAACCTCGGGATTGTAATATTATACGAGTTTCAGGTCGTCTTTACTGTCTCATCTTTTGTGGGTGACAGTGTACCATAAAAGGCTTTCTTGGCGCACCTGATTAATTTTAGTTGAAAAATTGAGCGTTTAAAATTTGCGATTTAAGCCGCCAATTTTGCTTCGTAAATTGTAGTTCTAATTTTTCGCGGGTTATACTGTTCAAGTTCAATTGGGGCATTTTTATAAATAATGGCGACATTTTTTTTGGGGGGGGGGGCTACAATTTTAAACGTTGACGGTAATTAAAATCTTTACCTGCAGGTTATGTAAGTTGCCACATTTACCTTTCTATAAAGTAGTAATCATATGAAATTGTTTTATGGGCCCGATCAGTTTCATCGTTTTAGCGTTAATTGGACACAAATAAACAAATTCAGACAGACAAGTCAAATTTATAAAAGATAGAAAAATAGATTTTCATAAACAATTAAATCTAGAATAGACATGACTATATTTAATAAATAAACCTACAGGTTGACAAGACACATGAGTGATCTAGAATAGACATGACAGTATTTAATACATAAACCTACAGGTTGACAAGAGACATGAGTGATCTCGAATAGACATGACAATACTTAATACACAGGTTGACAAGAGAAATGAGTGATCCAGAATACACATGACAGTATTTAATACATAAACCTACAGGTTTACAAGAGACATGAGTGATCTAGAATAGACATGACAATATTTAATACATAAACCTACAGGTTTACAAGATACATGAGTGATCTAGAATAGTCATGACAATATTTAATACATAAACCTTTAGATAGACAACAGACATGAGTGATCTAGAATAGACATGACAATATTTAATACATAAACCTTTAGATAGACAAGAGACATGAGTGATCTAGAATAGTCATGACAATATTTAATACATAAACCTTTAGATAGACAAGAGATATGAGTGATCTAGAATAGACATGACAATATTTAATACATAAACCTACAGGTTGACAAGAGTCATGATTGATCTAGAATAGACATGACAGTATTTAATTCATAATTCTTTAGGTTGACAAGAGACATGAGTGATCTAGAATAGACATGACAGTATTAAATACATAAACCTTTAGATAGACAAGAGACACGAGTGATCTAGAATAGACATGACAGTATTTAATACATAAACCTACAGGTTGACAAGAGACATGAGTGATCTCGAAGTGCGTGAACAACTAGATTCTAGAGAACTTGATCAACTGCTGCAGGAGCTAGAGAACACAGATTCGGAAACTCAACTAGGTCTAATAGTATTCAAACAAAATAATTATTCATGTATAAAGTTTTCCCTCTCATGATTTAGTTAAATTTAAATTTTCTGATGTCCTTGAATACTATATTTTAAAGAATGTTTACGAGGGTTGAGAATGAGTGTGGCAGGGGTGAGGAAGAATGCTCAATATGTTCTAGATAAACTCTCATCAGATACAAAACTTCAGGTATTCTTTCTTGAACTGGGGAGGGGGGGGGGTGTCTACCTGAAAGTTACTGTAGAGTAGATGTAAATTTGAGGTACCCCATTTAAAGTATTTCTCTGATGAGCGAGAAAATTGCTGAAATTTGTCGGATTTGAGAAAGTTTGAACTTTATTTTGTTCTTTCGTTTATATCACATTTTAATGTGAAATTTTTAACAATTTTGATCAAAATTCACATTAGGACATGTTATTGTTTGTTTTTATCTGGAACCGGTTTATCTCTGCGTATATTCCTACTGAACCAGTTTATTGTTTAGGATTTGATTTGTTTGTTTTATCTGGAACCGTTTTTTTCCTGGGTTTATTCCTACTGAACTAGTTTTATTGTTTATGATTAGGTTTTGTTTGTTTTTATCTGGAACCGGTTTATCTTTGCGTATATTCCTACTGAACCAGTTAATTGTTCAGGATTAGGTTTTGTTTGTTTTTATCTGGAACCGGTTTATCTTTGCGTATATTTCTATTGAACTAGTTTTATTGTTTAGGATTTGGTCTGTTTGTTTTTCTCTGGAACCGGTTTATCCCTGCGGATATATCTGCAAATGCTGGCGAATTGTATTAACCAGGAGGTGATTATTCAGGTTGGTGAAAACATTTTTGTTTAAAGGGTTAGATATTAAATAACTATATTTTTGAAATGGGTTATTTTGATAATACATTCAAAATAATTTGAAATCTTATTTATTTATTCTATTACGGACAACAAAAATATTTATTAAGTTGCTTATGAAGTGAGTGTTCACTAACATAGTATTTATATAATGAACAAATAATGATTTGTTTTGCTGAATCTTTATATAATTATTAAGTTGTAATCTCTGTTTGTCTGTCTGTCTGTTTGTTTGTCCGGTCATAACTCAGGAACCCCTAAACCGATTTGTCTTAACATTTTGATTGTGGAACTTGGGAGGTCCACGGAAATGTTCTTAGCTTGGTTTTAAGATTCTAAGTTGTTATAGCGAAAATTTAGTTTCCCGGTGAAACCGTTCAAGTGTGGGTATACGACGGGAGTAAATTTAGTAACCTTGGCAGGTCAGGGTTCTCAAGCTTGTATTAAATAAAGTAACGTATTTGAGAGAGCTCTGTCAGAGTAAAACCCAGATTTTTTGACGTTATTTTTCCACTTATTAATATTGTCAATATTCAGGAATGTTTAAAGGAGTCAATACTAGAGATATCAAGTTCTATTTACAGTAATTCAAAAGATGAGAAATCCAGGTAATTTTTTTATCGATATATTATTATGAAAAAAGAATGAAAAAATGTTTTTTCAGATAGTTTTGATAAAATGAAGTGCAAATTTCGAAAATAAAAGCGTCAGAAGATCTTTGTATGTTAATTTAATCTGTTTTATTAAAGCTAGTCAAATTTCGCGTTAAAAATAATTGCGTTTTATTGAATGGTCTGGAAGCGTAATTTCAAAGTGACCCCTATTCTCAATGCTTCCCGTTAAAGCTTACTCGTATCAAGTATGAATTAGATATCAATGTTTCTAACATTAAACTGACTATTTATGATTGCTGTTTGTCCACACAAGGGATTGAAGGGTTTCTACTGCAGGAAAACAAATAGGAGTTATCAGAATTAAGCACTTTTAAACCTAGAAAAGCGACAATATCTTCAATATTGTTGATCAGATAAAGGTTTTAAGGATACTGTAGTGAATCGGGCATTGACATCTTTACATGAGTGGTCACTTGAAAATACCCTTACAGTCCCTTGACCTAATTTTTCATCGTCAAATAAAAAAATGGATTTATTCAAATATTTGAGTTAAAAAACCAGTGAATGGGTATTACACATGTTCTATTTTTACTTAAGAAATTGTTTATGTATTTGATGTTTTAAAATTTTTATATAAAAATATAATATTTGTTTTAGCAATGTGTTGTCCTCTATCCTTCTAAGCCTGATGAAGAAAGAAGAAAATCTGGAGAAATATTTACAATTTATTGATCCATGGATCCATCTTATATCAGGTTAGATTGATCCATGGATCCATCTTATATCAGGTTAGATGATATTGATCCTTGGATCCATCTTGTAACAGGTTAGATTATATTAGTCCATGGATACATCTTGTATCAGGTTAGATTATATTGATCCATGGATCCATCTTGTATCAGGTTAGATTATATTGATCCATGGATCCATCTTATATCAGGTTAGATGATATTGATCCTTGGATCCATCTAGTAACAGGTTAGATTATATTGATCCATGGATCCATCTTGTATCAGGTTAGATTATATTAGTCCATGGATACATCTTGTATCAGGTTAGATTATATTGATCCATGGATCCATCTTGTATCAGGTTAGAATCCATGGATCCATCTTATATCAGGTTAGATTATATTGATCCATGGATCCATCTTGTATCAGGTTAGATTATATTGATCCATGAATCCATCTTGTATCAGGTTAGATTATATTGATCCATGGATCCATCTTGTATCAGGTTAGATTATATTGATCCATGAATCCATCTTGTATCAGGTTAGATTTGACAAATCCATGGTTTTTATTTTGTACTTTAAATTTAAATTTCATAACATGCATTTTTATTTTATTTTTACAAATCGGGAATTTTTTATCAAAATATTTTTTAAAAGTTTCCAGTATTAAGCAATACATGTTTTTAATGCAAATAATCATTTGTTCAAATATTCTTCTTTCCTGGGTATCCTTATTCATATATTTAGTTGTGTTGCATCAGCTGCATAGCCTCCCCCCTTTAAAAGTCTATTACGCAGTTCTGAACATTTCTACTTACTTTTTTTGATGGCTTTACTTTGTTCCCATGATTATGTGTAATGGGTATCCATGCTGTTTAAAAGTTTGTTAGAAAATAGAAAATAGAAATTCTTGTTTATTGTCTTCTTGAATACGCTGACGACCGTAGTCAACATGGAAACGCCTCAACAGGGAAATGTTTTAAAATAAGGGACTCATAAAACTAATTTAATGTCGTCTTCTCTCATTAAAAAAAAATATTTTAACAATTTTAAGTTGAGAGAAGACGACATTAAATTAGTTTTATGATTCTGTTTTTTTGAGGCATTTCCGTGTTGAGTCCATGTCACCGAAAAGTTAACCCTGAGTACTCAACATTTAACACATACAATCATTCATTAGTTAGAGAAAAAAACCCAAAAAATTTAGATATTTGAATTGCTCATTATTTTAACAATTAAAATATTTTTTTCTTTAATAGTTTATATTCTAGGAGAGGAAGTTGAATTCTCTGCCCTGTGTATAAAACATATTGTGTTAAAGCATCGTCTTGTGGAATTAGAGAGCTTAAAGAGACAAGCTCTTCTACCCATTCTCATAGGAACATTATACAACGATATTTAAAGGAATTCCCACCGAAACTTCATGGGATACTTTTATAACCTTTATTATTAAGGTTATCTTAAGGTTGAAATGTGATTGGTAGAATATCCTTAAGACTCTTTTTTTATTTGAGCTGATAGATCTTAAACTTTTAAACATTTGTTCTAATTGTTGAATGCTGTCTGCACAGATCTAGAAATCCTTCCTGAGCTAGATATAGACTCTGTATCCAGTATTGTTCAAGATTTTACATTCCTCACGGACAAAATTCTCACTACTAATATCGGTAAGTTTTTACTAGTTGAACTAAGCAGACGTAGGTGAATACTTTTCTTTTGCGTCGGTTCAATTTGAACAGAAGTTTATTTTAGTATATGTAGATCATTTAAATTTTGTATGACAGTTCTGTCATGAAAGGTTCGACATTTTATTTTTTCATTTTTAATTAAGCCAACGTAATTGAGCAATTTTGTCATGGGAATTCTAGTTTGTGACAGAAAACGAAATTATAGTTTGGCCGAGTTTGGGGCAAGGGTGTAATGCAAGGAAAGTTAATTGCGGTTGCGTATACTCTGCGTACATATTGAAACCAGTTCTCTTTGGGCGGAATTTGTAAACAAGAATAGATGCATCAGTGTTCGTTTAGTATCCGAGGAGGTTAAAAGCATTAGATTTGATAATTTTGATAATTCACATAATAGTTTCTTACGATCAGAATATTTCATTGATTTTTTTTTGTGAAAAATGGATCCCATGTCAGGCGGTAACATCCGCCTTGTGTTTACATTACCGCACAGAGACAGTACACTGCAGTACAAAAGATGCGTACACTTCTGAAATAACTTTCTTTGCATTACATCTTTGGTTTGGGGGGTGGATGGACTCCCAATAGCCTGATAGCATTTGATTAGCATTGCACACAATTATTATCTAAAAAAATGCTGAGACTCCTAAACTTTAACATCGGAAGAATGATGGTTTAAGAAAAGGGAATGATGATTGAAAAAAGTGGGAATGATAACTGAAAAAAGTGGGAATGATGACAGAAAAAAGTGGGAATGATAACTGAAAAAAGTGGGAATGATGTTTGAAAAGGGTATGGTATGTGTGAATAAGATGTTTGACCCGATTGATTTTTAAACTGTATATATAATATATATATATTAAAGGAAATTATATATAATAGGAAGTGTAGAGGATCTTGAACCTGAAATTATTATGAATTTGCTTGAAATTATTCAAAGTGCAGCTGCTATCACAATTCATCAGTCAAGATTGCAAGGTATGTTATATTGTGTAGAAATACTACCCCCCCCCACAAATCAATTTTAAAAAAGAGAAAGAGGGATTAGGACTCAGACAAGATTTAAATGATACCAATGAATCGGAAATGCCCCCAAAAAATAAGTCTGCAGTCTCTGTTTTTGTTTTTTTGTTCAGTTTTAATGTTTCAGGAATGCAGAGTTTACTGCTGAACACATTATACCTGCTGAGGATGGTCCATGAGGCCGGGAAGAACGGGGTCGAGGATTTTAAACCAATTGGTAAGGGAGTGGCAAATATATGTTATTATGTTTGTGGGGATAAAAATGAAAAATATAACACCACTAGGCAATTTTGTTCACCTTTTATTTTAGCCAAAAAATTTTTATTTCTCCAAAAATCATTTGCGTTCCCCAATTCATGAAAAGATTCCAAAAACAAAATTTCTCTCAATGCAAACATACCTTACATCTGGAGGGGTGTGGGGGGGGTATGGTGAGAAAATGTTCAAGAAATATCCCTGAATCATTATTTGAATTATATGGATTAGAAAATTAGTTGACATCGTTGACAAAGCACATTCGTTGTAAGGAGGCTTTGCTCGCGTTTCTACAAGTTTTTTAACTTTAGGAAAATTATCTGAACTGTCAGAACTACAGAAGAAAACCCCTGGATCAGAAGATGATCTGGAATCTAATCCAGTTTTTGGATTCAAGGAAACAGGATAACATCATATAATCTACCCATAAATTGGGCTTGTCTGTTTGTTTGTGTCAAATAAATGTTAAAACGGCTGAACCGATTGGGCCCAAATTTTTGTGGCAACTCACAAGACCGGAAAGTGTATTGCCGGTCGAATTTAAAAAGTTAGGGGGTGTAAACATAATTTTAATTATTCCAGAGTAAAAAATGTGCTGTGTATAGGGGGTGTAAACATAATTTTAACTGACTCTCTATGCAAATATTTACAAGGATAGCCTTGAAACCATTATCTGATCAACTATGTGGAAGATACAGGTGTTTTTCTAGTTCAAATCTGATAATTCCTTTACGTTTTTCTCCACTGAAATGTGCAAGTCACTTTGTAGAAAAATCATCCTTTTTCTAAATTATGAACATTGATATTTGATTGATACTTTTAAGGGTATTGTGTTTGTGAATCGGGCATTGTATTTGTACATGGAGGGTCACTTGAAATTACGCTTGCAGTTCCATTAAGGGTTCCAAATATCTAACATCATCCACAATTTAGATAATGGCAAAATAAAAAAAGTCATTAAAAATTTTTAAAAATAAAACCCTTTTAAATAGTTGAATTTAAAGGTAGGAGAATTAGAAGGTGTTCAACTTTTACTGGACTGTTCTCAAATTGATGGAAAGAATCCTTTAATCTCTCAATGGGTTATTTTATCGGTCAAGGTAATTTTGAGAACGATTGTTTGCCGCTGGGTTCTCTGATCTAGAGAATTTCAGGGATTTTACTTGTGAGGGACACATAGCACTCTAGCAGCCTAATAATCTTTATCAAAAGTACATCGTAAACAAATAGATAAAATAAATTTTATAAAATGCTAACCATATACGAATGCATCAAATTGAATTCGAGGTTTAAAGGTTGTAATATCTGAATGATTAATTGTAAAGAATAAATTATTTATGATCTGAGTGGAATAATGCAACTTTGTGACGTTTTCAACCATATTCTCCGGATATAAGCAAAAGATAAAAAATAAACTAGTAATGATTGATATCGAATTGAAATTCGCAAACACTCCCTTTAATCTTTAAAATGTTTAGGCTTTATGTGACAAGCATCCAGAAAATCAGAATATTCTCTTCAATTTACGTCGACAGGGATTAATACAACCATATTTTTGATCAATGCATGTGGTTTAATTTGAATCGGGTTTAATTTTTTATTAATTGTTAAATAAGTAAAGTCACTTTGAATTTGAAGTATGGAAGAATGACATCCCTTAAAGTCTGATTTGATTTGATTATAGTTAATATTTAGTTATTGTTTTCTGCACTCTGCAAACTTTAAAGCATAGAAAGTTCAGATATTTCTTTCTTCCGTGGACATGCATTTTCCTTGTTTCCAATTATTATTGCTTTGTTCGAAAATAATATATTTTTGCATATTTTGTAAAAAAAAAAGATTCAATATTTCATGGGGCGGCCAGAAAAGCCTTAGTATCAATGCTTCATGGACTGAAACGAACCCAAGGATTCAATATTTGGTTGACCGACAAAAGATTGTATTGATTGATTGTAGGGAGCTGCTGATTCAACATTACTCAAGGAACTAGGGCTTCGACTTCCGGCAGAAACTTGATAAACTCGTCCCTCCGGCTTCCGGTAGAAACCTCCTATTCTCTCCATTCCGGTTTCCAGCAGACGCCTCATAAATCCACTTTTTTCACTAATTCAATTATTACAAGTCATTCAGGCATGTTTTATAATTTTTGCTACCACTCAGCGCTCGACCCCCTAGCCGCAGCGCTTGGCCCAGAAATTGTCTTAGCCTAACCTAACCCTGAAATAATACAAAATAAATATTAATTTTGTTGATAAATATTGGATATTGGTCATGTACAAACTTGAAAGGAGGGGTAAGGTGTCACAAAGTGTAAAATTGTACACAAGAAATTTTCTCGCAAGTCACTTTGATGGAGAAACTTTTAATGCAAGTAATCGATTTTCACAGAGAAATCGTGAATATCTCATTCATTCTTGTTTGAAAATCGGACATGCTACTCTTCAATTAAAGAGTCCCTTGAAATCAAAACTAAAACATATTTTTTATATGAGTAAAAGGACTGCAGGGTTTTATTTCTCGGAACGAATAAAATAAATCTGATATTTTCTACATATGTATTTTCAGATGTCCAAAAATGGGGATGGAAACCCCTGGCACAATAAAAACGGAAATGATGAGAAAGTGAAAGGTAATTTACAGTAAATCCCAACAACCAGCCCCTCTTCCTCTTAACGAACTAGGAACTGCCTGAAAGCAGTTCCTGTCATGTTCCTTTTCCACCACTTAAAAAAATAGCAGGAGTGAATATTACCATAAGTTATTTTTATACATGTTCCTACGAACATTTTATGTAAGTTTGAGGTAATGGTTTTTGATTGAATAATTGAATATTATCAAGAGGCTTTTACCTATTGATTTTGATTTGAACTGATGATTTTTATTTTAATTTGCGTTCGTTTAGGAATAAATGAGCATGGGAGTATATTCTTACTCTTTGCCAAGAAAAAGGTCCCCCTTAAATTTCTTGAAATTCTGAAAGCCCTTATCAAGCTGATTTTATTCATTCAGATATGTAGGCAACAGAATAGCTTTTTAAATGGGGGCAAAGCATGATATTGCTCTAAAGGAAAAGAATATGATATTTTTTCCCACAAGTCCAAGCAGTGTATGCCTTTAATATTTTTGGGGGAAATCAAATTTATTCTCTTCCCTTAAGCAACTGGGGGAAGTATAAATATCACTATTCAGAAATAAAGGGAAAGAAATATCTTTTGAATTTTCCTCCCCAGACTCATCAAGTACAGTGATATTATTATGTTTCTTCTTCTTTTAACATAGTTTTTCTTCCCTTTACTCCCTTCTTTTTCTATTTTCTTCCCCTTTTTTCCTTTTTTTCCCCCTTCCCCCCCTTTTTTTCTCTCTTTTTTGTTTAATTTTCTTCCCTGAGGGGGAGGGGGTGGTGAAGGGTGTTTTTTTTATTAATTGATTGAGTAAATGGCTGAATTTCGAGAATTGAACAAGGCCAGATTGGTTGATTGATTGATTGATGAATTAACTGATTAATTGATGCCTAAGTGTAAGGGATAGGTTGAGGAGTGTCAGGAAGAGAACCGATTGATTGATTGATTAGTTGCTTGATTGATTGATTGCCTAGGTGTAAATGAGGGTGAGTTTGAGGAGAGTAGTAGGAAGAGAACCCGAAGTCCGGATCAATCTGAATCCGGAGACTCATCGACATCAGGGATTAAGCGCGCCAAGGTTTATATTTCATTAGTATCATAGGGATATATGTTTTTTAATCTTTATCACCCCGTCAACTTTGATTGTCAATCAATTAATCAGATAAATTAAATTAAAAAGATACCTATATCTTGTTTACAACCCTTAAAGATTATTTTATGTTTTTCAATATTGAAAATAAATCTATAATTTTTATTTCTAAAAGTTGTTAGTTCATCGTCGAAAAATTCTAACAATCCACCATGAGCTATATTAAATGTAATTGTAAACAATAAAAGTTAACTTTCCTTTTCCTTTTTTTAAGAATTGGGGGAGATATTCCCACAAACTCTATTTTTGGACGTTTTTAAGTTTTTGTTATATTTTAAAAATAATATACTGAAATACATACTTACTTACATACATAATTACTTTCTTTAAAGGTAGTGACCGGCAATGTATGATGGTTGAACTGAGTATGCAGTAATGTAAAACATTTTTTTAGAAATCATTTGAGATATATAAAACGTTTTCACAATAATTGCCGAGTTTGAGTGCAAAGTCGAAACGTTTTACATGTCTCAAATGAATTCTAAAAAATTTGTCCACAATACTACATATTCAGTTCAACCACCATACATTGCCGCAGCCGGTCACTCCCTTTAATCCTGTGTTTGTAGACGGACAACTTATCGTACCGAGCTCAACTAATCGAACTCTGTTCTCTCCTCAACCTTCCAGAACCAGAGTTTATATTTACCAAACCACCGGGATATGTTCATAAATTTGCGTAAGTAATTTAAATAATTTTGCGTTAGTAATTTGCATAATTTTGCGTAAGTTATTTTGCATGAATTGGTGTAAGTAATTTGCAAAATTTTGCGTTAGCAATTTGCATGAATTTCCTAAGTAATTTCGCATTAAGCGTCGGGTTTGTCACATTGTTTTGAGAAAATATTTTGCTTTTTCAGCGCAAGAATTTTGCGTAAATTTTTATTTTGCAAGTTGTATTATTTTGCGTAAATTTTGTTTGCATAAATTCGCGTCAGTTATGTTGTATTTTTTTTAGTAGTTATTTGCATAATATTTGCATTTATCGCGTAAGAATTTGCATACTTTTGCTTAAGTAGCTTTCAATTACCATCTTAATAAATTAATAAAATGAATTATGTTATAACTATTTTTTAACACATATGTCGAGAATTCAAGAATTAATGCTAATGCAATGCATATGCGGTACTTTTAAACTGTATCTTTCTGTACGGGGCTCGGAGACATTTTACGGGGTTCATGGCTGCGTCGCCACCCCTCCCTTCTCTGATTTGATTTAATCACTGATTATTGTAGGGAAAATCCGGAGGAAGGGGATTATTCCGGATATTACGAGATCTGTGACCGGAAATTCTCTGGAACCGGAACTAAGCCCTTCCTTTGTATGCGACACGCGGCTAAAGAGGTAGTTTGTCAATTGCAACTTTGGAATAACTGTCGTCTTCATTACTTATGTTTTAAAATAATGTTTCGTCTAGGTTTCTGTAAGTTGTAAAATGTAAAAACTGAATCAGTTACAATTTTTACGATACGACTTTAGCCTAAGACAAAGCGAATCATTTTTACAGAATGAAGATATATTTTCTTTAGAAGTGATAAAAGTTCAAGGGCTTTAATTCCCGAGTTTAGTTGCAAAAGTATATATTATTTTGGTTAAGGGATAATTCTTGAAATGATATTCTTCTGGTAAGTTGTTTGGTATGTTGAAGTTTTATTTATATTTTCGTCCAAACCAATTTTACAATTTTCATTAACTTGCATTTGCTTCAGGGTGTTTTTTATCTGAGAAAACTGCTTGAGGATAAAGAACAGAAGGTGAGTCAACAAATTTTACAATTATTTTAGAATTTTTGTAATATTTTGGAAATTACTGTTTTCCCTCTAATTGTGTTTTTGTAATATTTTGGAAATAATGGTCTTCCCTGTAATTGTGTTTTTGTAATATTTTGGAAATAATGGTCTTCCCTGTAATTTTGTTTTTGTAATATTTTGTTATAATTTTGTGTTTTTTTTTGCGAACAGCCAGCATATCACCAGCAAATTTTGAAAACAAGAATGTGCTCATCCTCTCTTGCGAGCAACTCCCTCAATTTTTTTAAAGCTCCCTCTAACAAAAATGACTCCCATTATAATAAAGACACTCTTCTACGAAGAAGACTTTTTCCCAGTCTAAATAATTAATGACCCCCTCCAATAAGTCTTGTCTGTCTATTCAATAATTCATCTAACTATTTATATACTTTCAATTTAATAAAAGTTGTATTGAAAATTAATTATTAGCTTTAAAGCCGAACGGATTATATTCCCGACCTTTATTAAAGGGACTGTAGGGCGTAGACATAAATTCAAGTGACTCTACATGTAAATAAGGGGCATGCACAATTAACAAACAGTATCCTCGAACTTTATCGGATCAGCATTGTAGAAAATGTCGTCGTATTACTTGCCTAAAAAGTTTTTTTAACATTTTTATTTTTTGTTTTTGAAGTTTGAAATCCGCAAGTTCCTTTAAAAGAGAAACCGCAAATGAAAATGAACAGCTGAGACAAATTTTAATGAGTACAGTTGTGTATCGGACATACCCTTCTATAAATGGAGGGTTTTATGCTACACTCAAGAGGACCTTTAAGAAAATAGTCAAATAGTAACGGTTTGGAGGTACTAGGGGGCCGAGCGTTTTAGCTTGGACAGTCCGAGGGGACCGGGCGCCGCAGCTAGAACAGACTAGTAGGCTGGGCGTTGCGGTCACTGATCTCTATAAGATTTTGCACTTTTTTTTAAACTTTAAGTTCAATTAAACTCAATTTTTTCCGTATGGATTAATATTTAAATGGACTAAAAACTAGTTTGGTGAATTGCTGAATTTGGTGGAATTGAGTTCACTCGGCTATTAGTTCAATTGATATAGCATCGTTGGTTAATTAAATGCTAATGTTTAGGAGCGAGGGGAGGACAACGCCGGAAATGAAAGCTTTAACAACTTTGAAAACGGAACCTTACCTAAGAGCCAGACAGATCACGATCCAACCCGAGATACCGTTGAACAGAGAACTGAGCAGAATGGATTGAAAGATGAGGAGAATCATGAAGTAGTTGGTTTGGGGCAGAATGATAAGCAGGGAGAAGATTACTGCGAGATTCTTCAGAAACTCTGGATTGACATTTCTCAACAATTTCAGGTCAGANAATACTTGGGACATAAAATGTCGTCATCCAACTATGAGTTTGGCCCACTTTAGTATTTAATCACTTTGCAAGATGGGGGGAGGGGCGTGGCGGAGGTAATGATTTTTAAAGAAAATATACACCCCTGAAAATGTTGTTATATATTTTGACTGTGTTTAGGGATCAGGAAAATCCGAATCTGAAGCCAAGAACCTGAGTGCAAGAAACCTAATGTATACACTACAAACCCTAGATCAGGCTCAAGGTAAAGGGAGGTTCTTGTTTTGAGAAAGGGGGGGGGCAATTTTCCAAGTAATAAGAGAGAGGAAAAAAAGGATAAAGATACGTTTATTTTAAAGCTTTTTGTCTGATCATTGAATATTTATCCTAAATTTTTTTTTTCAACAGCTAAATTTCAGCAATACAAGAACAATCAATTAATAATATGGGGGGAGGGGGTGAACAGTGTTAATACTTTTTATGGCGGGAACTATCCGATTTATTGGGATGACCAAAAGTTTTGCTCTCAACTTTTTGTTCAGACAATGGAGTTCTTTTGAGAAGCAAAATACTTGGAAGTTCTAAACCAGAGGACACTGAGGAGAAGACAGAGGCTGACGAGGAGGACATGGTTGAGGAGGTTGAAGATGTCTTGGAGCTCACTGCTGATTCTGATGTCGTTCAGCTTTCTGAAGATGAGGTCAAAACCGTTGAAGAGATTGAGCACAAAGATGTAGAGGATGTTGAAGACGTGGAGGACGTTGAGGATGCTGAGGACGTTAAGAACATTGAGAATGTTGATGATGTTGAGGACGTTAAGAACATTGAGGATGTTGAGGGCGTTAAGGACATTGAGGATGTTGAGGACGTTGAGAACATTGAGGATGTTGAGGATGTTGAGGACGTTGATGATGACGAAGAAGTGGACGACGAAGAAGAAGTTGAAGATGAAGATGGATATTACGATGAGGATGAAGAGGGTGCAGTAGGTGTTGAAGGATACTATCCTGGATCTCATATGTCATTCCAATCCATTAGTCATCCGTCCCTGCAATCCAGGGGCCATCCTGCTCTTCATCCTTCCCTTCAGCCTGGTTCTCATCCCAGTACTAATCCTTCCCTCAACTCCCATTCATCCTACTTAGAGAAGATTCAGTCACAGATGTTTAAACAACACTTTCCAGGTACATTTCACTCACTCCAGGTACATTTAAATCATACCAGGTATATTTCATTAATTCTAGGTACTTTTCATTCATTCCAGGTACATTTCATTCATTCCAGGTATATTTCATTAATTACAGGTAAATTTCATTCATTCCAGGTACATTTCATTCATTTCAGGTATATTTCATTCCAGGTACATTTCATTCATTCCAGGTATATTTCATTCATTTCAGGTATATTTCATTCATTCCAGGTACATTTCATTAATTTCTGGTATATTTCATTCCAGGTAAATTTCATTAATTCCAGGTATACTTCATTAATTCTAGGTTTATTTAATTAATTTCAGGTATTTTTAATTCATTTCAGGTACATTTCATTCATTTCAGGTACATTTCATTCTTTCCAGGTACATTTCATTCATTCCAGGTACATTTCATTCAGTTCAGGTACATTTCACTCATTCCTGGTACGACGAGCAAAAATGGTAGAAAACATTTTGGAATTCCCGAGACAAGTAGTTATTAAATGTGATACTGCTAAAATTTTCTTTAAGTAAATCTGCCACGCGGAACTAAGCCAACAAGGAATTTGTCCCTTAACTCGTATGTTTATTCTGACACCCTGTACACGCGTTGATATTTGTTTTGTTTATCAGACAAGGTTCTTACATTTTGAAACATTAAACTTCATATCCCAGGTGTCTGCCCATGAACAGAGGGCATCAAGAGAGCTTTGGAGTTTCTCTTTATCTTCTTCTGAGCACATGACCTGACCCAACTTGTTGTCGTCTGCAAACTTGTTGAGGATAGATATGTCACCTGCTGCAATGTCAATGTCGTCAATGAAAAAAAAGAGGACCCAGTACACTTCCTTGGGGTACCCCAGAGAGAACCTGGATCCACTCTGAAAATTCTCCATTTAATACAACTCTTTGTTTTCTATCACTGATCCATTTGTTAATCCAGTGCAATATTTGACCTTGAATTCCAAAGGATTTTAATTTGTCTATAAGTTTTGAATGAGGAACTTTGTCGAAGGCCTTAGCAAAGTCTAAATAAACAATGTCCAAGGCATTTCCTGAATCATATTTTTTTGTCACTTTTTCCATAAACTCTAGCAGGTTTGTCAGACAGGACTTATTTTTAGTAAATCCATGCTGGGATGATTATATAAGTATATTATCATACAGATGTTCAGTAACCCTGTCTTTGATGTATGATTCTAGGATTTTACATGGAATAGATGTCAAAGACACCGGTCTATAATTACCAGGACTTGATTTTGATCCTTTTTTAAAAATCGGAGTAATGTTACCACATCTCCAATCTGGCGGGACAGTACCAGTTTCAATTGATTTGTTAAAGATCAGTGCCAGAGGTTCCGAGATCAGTGTGCTAAAAGTTTGAAGAAATCTTGCTGGAATATTGTCTGGTCCTGCAGCAGAGTTAGGCTTCAAATTTTTAATCTTCTTAACAATATCGTTTGGGGTTATGTTTATTTGTGTCACCGGTTCACCAAAGATTCTCTGATTTAAGGCATACTGGCTTGTGTTGGGAGTATTGTTTGTAAAAACACTACCAAAATAGCTGTTCAAAATGTCCTCCATTGATTTATTGTCCCTGACAAGATGTTCATCCTGGCTTAAAGGTCCCACTCCAGACCTTGATTTGGTTTTAGCTTGGACATATGAGTTAAATAATTTTTTGTTTTATTTTGAAGAAAGTTTCTTTTCATATCTTCGTTTAGCTTGACGAACTAATTTTTTTGTATTTTTTTCACATTCTTTAAACTTAGTAAAATTATATTCACTTTTAGTATTCATATAGACATTGTACAATCTCTGCTTTAATCTGACAAGTTTTAAAATGTCTCTTCTCATCCAGGGAGGTTTATTGTTTTGTCCTCTCGCTTGTTTGGGATAAATTCCTTCATACCTGAAGAAATCCTGTTCCTGAAAAACATCCAACATTCATCAGTTTCCTTGTCCCGAAATTCATCCTCCCAGTTCACTGGAGATAAGTAGGATGAAAAAGATTCAGCATCACATTTATTCCAGTCTGGGATATATTCTTTGGTTTGGTTGAACAGGACATTTTGCATGACATCTATGGATAAAATATAATGATCACTGTTCCCAGGTACCAATAGGTTCAATGTTTATTATTCGCTCAGGGATGTCTGTAAGAACAAGGGCTAAAACATTACCACAAATGTGGGTTGGAAAGTCAACCATCTGCTGTAAAAACTTATCATTTAATGAATCAAGAAATGGTCTGCATTTATTTTCACCTGAGTTATTTTCCCAGTCGATTGTAGGGAAGTTGAAATCTCCAATGATCAAGTTGTTTTTACCAAGAGATTTTAAAAGGTCACAAAGTTCTGAATTGTTTGCATTTGGTAAGTTGGGTGATCATTACACAAGGGTAACATTTAAGTCTTGGTTGTTCTCAGATATCACTCTGAACTGGCAGAATTGGTTAAATAAATCTAAACTATCAGTTTTAAAATTGTGAGTCCATTTTTCACATACACAAGCAATCCACCACCTATACCATTGGCGGTATCGTTACGATCACATCATGAGGTCGGTTATTATATAGGTATATTTCATTCATTCCAGGTCCTTTTCATTCATTCCAGGTACATTTCATTCATTCCAGGTACATTTCATTCATTCCAGGTACATTTCATTCATTCCTGGTACATTTCATTCATTCCAGGTACATTTCATTCATTCTAGGTAAATTTCATTCATTCCAGGTCCTTTTTATCTTGTCCTGGTACATTTAATTCATTCCTGGAACATTTCATTCATTCCTGGTACATTTCATTCATTCCAGGTACATTTCATTCATTCTAGGTAAATTTCATTCATTCCAGGTCTTTTTTATCCTGTCCAGGTACATTTCATTCATTCCAGGTCATTTCATTCATTCCAGGTACATTTCATTCATTCCTGGTACATTTCATTCATTCCTGGTACATTTCATTCATTCCTGGTACATTTCATTCATTCCAGGTACATTTCAATCATTCTAGGTAAATTTCATTCATTCCAGGTCCTTTTTATCCTGTCCTGGTACATTTCATTTATTCCTGGTACGAGCAAAAATGGTAGAAAACATTTTGGAATTCCCGAGACAAGTAGTTTTTAAATGTGATACTGCCAAAATTGTCTTTAAGTAAAACTGCCACGCGGAACTAAGTCAACAAGGAATTTGTCCCTTAACTCGTATGTTTATTCTGACACCCTGTACACGCGTTGATATTTGTTTTGTTTATCAGACAAGGTTCTAGGGGCAGCAGAAGCTTCAGAGGAAAAAGCTTTAATGTTGGTCAACGTAAACAATACAGAAGACAAGGTAAATCAATGAATAATAATTTTTTTTAAATTTATTTTTTTAGCCCTACTCTGACTGATGTTTCACATCATTTTCTTCGAAATTTTATGCTGAATTCAAAACTGAAAAGTGCTTAAATTGAATGACTAGAAAACTCACCAACAACATTAAAAAGTAAAAAACAAGTTTTTTGACCGTTATTTGGCAATAACTTCTTTAATTTTTTAATATTTTTAAAAGCGCTTTTAGATTTGAATTAAGCATAAAATCAAGTAAAAACGCAGCAACCCCCGGTTGGCGGTTGGCTTAATTCCAATATTGACCACCCTTTCTGTCGTTGGTCGGTGTATTCATAAATACAATTTTGACAACTTTTTATTAAAGCGCCATAAAAAAAAAAAAAATATCTTGTCCAAAATTTTAAATTTAAAATGTTAGCCCAAGATTGAAAATTATTATTATTTAGGAACTGGTAGATTTCATGAACATGAAGAAAGGAACTAAGTTTAAACTCATTAAAGTTTTATCTGAGTCTTGAACAGGACAGGTTAGTTTTCTTATTAGCTTTTTTAATAATTTATGTACATTTACATAAATATTGTGCATGTACATTAATATTGTACATTTACAAAAATATTGTACATGTACATAAATATTGTACATGTACATAAATATTGTACATGTACATCAATATTGTACATGTACATAAATATTGTACATGTACATCAATATTGTACATGTACATCAATATTGTACATGTACATCAATATTGTACATGTACATAAATATTGTACACATTTACATAATATTGTAAATGTACGTAAATATTGTACATGTACATCAATATTGTACATGTACATAAATATTGTACATTTACATAATATTGTAAATGTACGTAAATATTGTACATGTACATCAATATTGTACATGTACAGAAATATTGTACATTACGGGAGGTCGATTTTGATTCTGAGAGTGAATAGGTTGGGATAAAGATAATGATAATAATAATCACAAGTACTGTCAATCCTTCAATCTGAGATTTCAGGCTTGAGCTCCTATCCGTTTAAGTTCCAGCTAGACCTATAAATGATATTAACGATAATAATAATACTTTCTAGTACTTTGAGTCCGAGAGTAAATAGGTTGTGGTATAGGATCTATTAATGATAATAACAATAATATTAATACTATCTAGAACTCTGACTCAGAGAGTGAAGAGGATATATAAATGATAATAGCAATAATAATAATACTTTCTAGGACTTTGACTCTGAGAGTGAAAAGGATATATTAATGATAATAACAATAATAATAATACTATCTAGGACTTTGACTCTGAGAGTGAAGAGGATATATTAATGATAATAACAATAATAATAATACTATAATAATCTAGAACTTTGACTCTGAGAGTGAAGAGGATTTATTAATGATAATAACAATAATAATAATACTATCTAGGACTCTGACCTGAGAGTGAAGAGGAAATATTAATGATAATAACAATAAAAATAATACTATCTAGGACTTTGACTCTGAGAGGGAAGAGAATATATAAATGATAATAACAATAATAATAATACTATCTAGGACTCTGACCTGAGAGTGAAGAGGAATATTAATGATAATAACAATAATAATAATACTATCTAGTACTCTGACTCAGAGAGTGAAGAGGATATATAAATGATAATAACAATAATAATAATACTATCTAGGACTTTGACTCAGAGAGTGAAGAGGATATATTAATGATAATAACAATAATAATAATACTATCTAGGACTCTGACTCAGAGNTCTCAGCTCTCCAAGATGTATTTATCCCATTTTGTTTTTAGTTCTCATGAGAATCTAAAAGAATATGGGTTTTCTCTAAATATTTGTGGGTCTCAGCTCTCCAAGATGTATTTATCCCATTTTGTTTTTAGTTCTCATGAGAATCTAAAAGAATATGGGTTTTCTCTAAATATTTGTCGGTCTCAGCTCTCCAAGATGAAATCCCGTGTCTGATCTTATTTGTTTTTAGAGTTGTATTCTTGAGATGCTTGGTATAACTCCTTCTATGGTTCGACAGATGCAAATGATGGGAGGGCTCTACCAACAACATCAACAACATCAACTTCAAGGGTAAAACCCTTCCCTCCTCTAAAAAATAAACAACAGTGGCATTAAACAAAAAACAGTTAAATGGTTGACACATTCAGGAGTTAGCTTTGGAACCCAGCCTTGCGCATAAATCTTAACTTTCATCCAAGTCAAAATGGAAAAAGACTTGGGTGTCAAGGGGTTCATGAGTTCTGATCGGACATACAAGAAGAGATGATTACTTTTTATAAAACTATGATTGTACAGGTTGGGATACCCGTACATGCAGCAGATGTACGGACAGCCTGGAGGTCCAGGACCTCGTCCTCTACCCCAGCAGCAACCTCCACCCCGTCCTCCTCCTCCTAAACCAGATCCAGTTCAGAAATATTGCCAGTATCCTCTTCCAGGTAGGCATTCAGTGGTAGATATTTCCTACATTTTCATAACTACCCCCCCCCCTGGAAAAAAATATTGTAAAATAAGACCGTAAAAAGCGTGTTTTTTTATTCTTTTTGATATTTTTTACCCAACAACCCAACTTCTGGAGGAGAGAGGGGGGGAAAGATGTTTAAAGGGTGGGGGGGGGGATGGCTTTTTACACATCTTTTCTTTAGAAATCCTCCCCCCGTTCCCACCCTCCAGTTTATTGGGAATGTCTTCAAGTAGTCTTTTTAAGCTTGACTTGTTATGACCGAGATAATTGACCGGACTTTAATGAAATCAGATGACCGGACTAAATTGATCTGATATTACAAACTTGAATTACTTCTCTTGTGCGTTGGTTCACGCCATGCTGAAGAATGGTAGAATAAGTGGTTTAACTGACTCTACGCAGTTCAACTATGTTTCCCCTATGGGGTCAAAACTTTTGTTTGTAAAATCCCGGGATTAAACAATTATCCGCATCTCTTGTCGTCCAAGCTATAATTTCCTCTTGGATATTTCTCAATCAGAACTAAATTCTATGTTCAAAAGTAGTCACAGTGGATATTGAGATCAGGCGTTGTATATCAGCGCTATTTCACACAAAGTTTGTCGGTTCAGATTTGACTGTTTTGATCTGATTTGACTGTTTTGATCTGATTTGACTGTTTTGATCAGACTTGACTGTTTTGATCTGATTTGACTGTTTTGATCTGGTTTGACTGTTTTGATCAGATTTGACTGTTTTGATCTGATTTGACTGTTTTGATCTGATTTGACTGTTTTGATCAGATTTGACTGTTCTGATTTGATCTGATTTGACTGTTTTGATCTGATTTGACTGTTTTGATCTGATTTGACTATTTTGATCTGATTTGACTGTTTTGATCTGATTTGACTGTTTTGATCTGATTTGACTATTTTGATCTGATTTGACTGGACTATTTTGATCTGATTTGACTGGACTATTTTTATTTGATTTGACTGGACTATTTGATCTGATTTGACTGGACTATTTGATCTGATTTGACCCTACTATTTTGATCTGATTTGACCGGATTATTTTGATCTGATTTGACCGTACTGTTTGATCTGATTTGACTGTACTATTTGATCTGATTTGACTGTACTATTTGATCTGATTTGACTGTACTATTTGATCTGATTTGACTGTACTATTTGATCTGATTTGACTGGACTATTTTGATCTGATTTGACTGGACTATTTTGATCTGATTTGACTGTTTTGATCAGATTTGACTGTTTTGATCTGATTTGACCGGACTATTTTGATCTGATTAGACTGTACTATTTGATCTGATTTGACTGTACTATTTGATCTGATTTGACTGTACTATTTGATCTGATTTGACCGGACTATTTGATCTGATTTGACCGGACTATTTTGATCTGATTTGACCGGACTATTTGATCTGATTTGACCGGACTATTTGATCTGATTTGACCGTACTATTTGATCTGATTTGACCGGACTATTTTGATCTGATTTGACCGGACTATTTTGATCTGATTTGACCGGACTATTTTGATCTGATTTGACCGGACTATTTTGATCTGATTTGACCCTATTATTTTTATCTGATTTGACTGGACTATTTTGATCTGATTTGACCGTTCTATTTTGATCTGATTTGACTGGACTGTTTTGATCTGATTTGACCGGACTGTTTTGATCTGATTTGACTGTACTATTTTGATCTGATTTGACCGTACTATTTTGATCTGATTTGACCGTACTATTTTGATCTGATTTGACTGGACTATTTTGATCTGATTTGACCGGACTATTTTGATCTGATTTGACTGGACTATTTTGATCTGATTTGACGGGACTATTTTGATCTGATTTGACCGGACTATTTGATTTGATTTGACCCTATTATTTTGATCTGATTTGACCGTACTATTTTGATCTGATTTGACTGTTTTGATCAGATTTGACTGTTTTGATCAGATTTGACTGTTTTGATCTGATTTGACCGTACTATTTGATCTGATTTGACCGGACTATTTTGATCTCATTTGACCGTACTATTTGATCTGATTTGACCGTACTATTTTGATCTCATTTGACCGTACTATTTGATCTGATTTGACCGGACTATTTGATCTGATTTGACCGGACTATTTTGATCTGATTTGACTGGACTATTTTGATCTGATTTGACTGGACTATTTTGATCTGATTTGACCGTACTATTTGATCTGATTTGACTGGACTATTTTGATCTGATTTGACTGGACTATTTTGATCTGATTTGACCGGACTATTTTTGATCTGATTTGACTGGACTATTTTGATCTGATTTGACTGGACTATTTTGATCTGATTTGACCGGACTATTTTTATCAGATTTGACCGGACTATTTTTATCTGATTTGACCCTACTATTTTGATATGACCGTACTATCTTGATCTGATTTTGATCTGATTTGACCGGACTAAGTCGGACAAGGGTGACCTAATGTCAAGTCCTTTAGCCAGGAGTTAAAGACTGGTTTGAGATGAAACTACTATTTATAAGAAAATTGTACCTCCTTTGGACCAACAATACCGACCTATGATTCCCCCAACAATGGAACGTTAAGTTAGAGATTCGCGTATTTTCATCTCAAATTATGGTAAAACAGTGTGTACACCTAAATTTTCCACACAAAAAAATCTTCTTTACAACATGTTCCCTCGACCATGTATTACCTACAAAACATTCATAGCACAGCAGCAAGAATGGTCAAATAAAATTACCTTAACTTCCCTGTACTGTCAAGGCGGACTTAGGTCAATTTGAATTCGAACCAGACCGACTCCTTGTACCGGCCTTAGTGACGCGCAGCAAGTACCGGCACGACCTTATCCTACGTCGACTCGGTTTCAACTTTTATGGCGCGGTCAGACTTTTTGCAGTACATCTGGCCTATTTGACCTAGTTTTAACCCTCGCTTAAATTCGAAATGTTTAGGGAGTATTGAAGGAGTGGGTCCTGTCACTGTCACAACAGATGATTATAAAACTCTTCAGGTATGTTTAATATATAGCATTTATTTAAATGGTTCTTTTCATGACTCCCATTTATAAAGAAAAAAACTTGTTAAATTTGCTTTGGCTTAAATTTGTAACTTTTTGTGAGGCATTCTCAAAATATCTATGCATTATCCGTTATTTCTTCTTGATAAAAATTCACAATAAATAATGATAAAAGGAGAGGAAGATTAGAGTAGATCTTCTTTGGTTTCAAAATACGAAACTTTGTGGATTTATCTTTTCTTTTTGGTGGATTTCAACCTTGATAAAAAGATGATATTGGCTAAAAGTTCTAATTCTAGGTTGGAACGTTTTTAAACGACGTGATAATAGATTTCTACCTGAAGTATCTCCAGTATTCTATTCTCAAGCAGGCAGACAGAGACAGGTTGGAAGAATACATTTTAGGATTAAAGCAGATAATTCTGTCAAAATCTACATTAATTTTTCAAGAAATACGTTTTTTAACTAAGAAAAGGTTCTTGCCACAAACTCAAATTTGCTAATCCCTAAATCCCAGCAACCTGATGATTTACATTTCAAAATAAGATTAATCATAAAAATAATTTCATAATTACAAGTATAGTTACAAGTATAATTACAAGTATAATTACAAGTATAATTACAAGTATAATTACAAGTATAACTACAAGTATAATTACAAGTATAATTACAAGTATAATTACAAGTATAATCATGATTTCTCCCATTTGACCACTCAAGATCTCTCTGAGACCAGGAATATCGGATATTTTCTGTCAAAATAGAATTTTTTTTTGCCAACAAAGAAACTGAGTTCTTGCCACAAACTCAAATTTACTAAATCACATTTCCTATCAACCTGATGGTGAAAACCTTTTATATATTTTCAAACTTAGATTATTTGATCTAAAATAATTCTTAGTTACGAAAGGATTATGACATCAGATTGCTAAGATATAAAGATTAGAAAATTAGAACGTAGCAAAGATTCAGTTCCTTAGAGAAAAGTAACGAAAGCATTTGTCCATTAGAGATATTATCGAAGGGTATGTGCGGTGAACGTAATTGTGCTCCAAATCTAAAAAGTTGTGCTACTTTAGTTTTTTTCACAAGTATTAACAACCAAAATTTTTCTTCGAATTTTCTTTTTAAATAAACAAAAAGTCCTGGAAATGTTTTTTTACCTTTTACTCGAGTTTTATTAATTTTTTCATTGATTGATTTTGTTAAAATAGAAAATAAGTTCAAATAGAGAGAAAAAAAATGTTTTTTAGTCTCAGGTCCTGTTTAAATCAAGTTAATCCTCTCTTTAATTGATTTCACTAGTGGCCGAATTTAAAGAATTTGAGCGGCGGTTTAAATTTAAGCCGCGGCTTAAATATGGTTGGTTCCACTTAAAATTGTATCAAATGTTTCAAGATTTAAGCTGGCGCTTAATTAAAACCGGGTTTTGACAGATTTAAACCGCGGCTCAAATTCTTTAAATTCAATTTCTGAGCTGCTTATTGAGAACAATGGTTTGATCTTGGTCTTGTGTTAATCTGCAGATTGATTTAATCTTTATTCGATATCCCGCATGATAATTGTACTAAGTCAAGGGTTGAATGGAGCTTTGATCGGGGGAGGAATAAACAAGATAAAGATATGGAAAAGCTTATTATAAATCCTCAATTTATAAGTGCCCACAGTTGATATTGAGATCACGCAAACGGGTTTATAATTATCCCAGTTCAGGTCCAGGTTGTTTTTTAATAATACTATTAATTGATCAGGGTTCACATATTTACAACGTTCTGGTTCAGTCGTCTTACCAGTAAACCTTCTCCTATTGAAGCAAGGAAGGAAGGGATTATCAGACGCCATGATAGAGTTAAACGGTGGACCAGGAAGATTAATATCTTTGAGAAGGATTTTGTGGTGGTTCCGGTCAACGAGAACTCTCATTGGTAAAATTTATAAAATTTGGAAGTTATTTTTTATAATTGATGAAATTTGTTAAAATTGGAAGATTTTTTATAATTGGAAGTTGTTTTTATAATTGGAAGTTTTTTTTTACAATTGGAAGATTTTTTTATAAATGGAAGTAGTTTTTTTACAATTGGAAGATTTTTTTATACTTGAAAGTTGTTTTTTTACAATTTGTAGATTTTTTATAATTGAAAGTTGTTTTTTTACAATTGGAAGATTTTTTTATACTTAAGTTGTTTTTTTACAACTGGAAGATTTTTTATAATTGGAAGTTTTTTATGCTTTTAAGATTTTTGAGAAAAAGGGTCTTATGTTCATTTTGGTTTTATTTTATATTACGGTTTACATAAACTCATGATTATTTCTAATTGAGCTGCAAGTATATCCGATCACAATTTGCCGAAAATCTCGTTTTAACCTTTATGCAAAAACAAAATTTTTCCCGATTTGGATAATTTTCTTAACTTTTCTGTTCTGATTTACTCGTAATTAATACCAGGAACCTGGCTAAAATTGATAAAGAATATTCTCTCTAATGTGTATTGTGTAGGTACCTGTGTATTATCTGCTATCCTGGACAGGTTGGATGCCGAAGTATGGAGGAGGACAAGGAGGTTAATACACCCAGAGCACAGAGAAGAAGAAGAAAGAACAAGGACAAGATCAAGGTAAGGAGTTTAATATATCTAGAGGACAGAGGACAAGAAGGAAGAACAAGGACAAGATCAAGGTAAGGAGTTTAATATATGTAGAGGACAGAGGTCAAGAAGGAAGAACAAGGACAAGATCAAGGTAGGGAGTTTAATATATGTAGAGGACAGAGGACAAGAAGGAAGAACAAGGACAAGATCAAGGTAAGCAGTTTAATATATGTAGAGGACAGAGGTCATGAAGAAAGAACAAGGACAAGATCAAGGTAAGGAGTTTAATATATCTAGAGGGCAGAGGACAAGATGAAAGAACAAGGACAAGATCACGGTAAGGAGTTAAAACTATCTAAGATCAAGACAAGACAAGATCAAGGTAAGCAGTTTAATATATGTAGAGGACAGAGGTCAAGAAGAAAGAACAAGGACAAGATCAAGGTAAGGAGTTTAATATATCTAGAGGATAGAGGTCAAGAAGGAAGAACAAGGACAAAATTATTTCTAATTGTTGTTCGTTTATCTTAGAAAAATACTGACAATCCACCACCAGTTATATTAAATGTAATTTAAACAATAAACATATTACTTTTCTTTCCTTTTCTTTATTTATTTTAGAATTGTGGGGGAAATATTCCCACAACCTCTAATTTTTGAGGTTTTTAGATATTTTCTCCTGAAATAAATCATTACTTACTTAATACTTACTTTACTTAACTTTTAATTCTAATCTGGTTGCAGGAGATAAAGAAGAAGATGAGAATTAAAAGTAAGAAAGATGAGAATGATGAGAGAGATGAACCGATTGTAAGTGAAGATGAGCTGGATCACGAGGTAGGAACATTATGTGGAACCATGCATATTTGAGCCGCGTCTATTCGGCCTCAGAGGTCGGAACTATTGTGTAGAGTATTATCAATCTTGAATAATTGATTTTGATATCCAATGTGGGTACTTAAATCTGAGGATCAACGCTTTATCACTCAATTTAACTTATATTTGCATTGTATGATCAGTGACCTCTATGTGATATCAAAGAGGAATTTAATTAAACCGTAGGTCTGCATGAAATGGAGATCAATGCTTGATCCCTAGATTTACAGAACAAAAGTTCTGGGTTCAAGCTCTCTGTCTAAGAACTAAAGCATCCAATATCTATATATATATATAAAGTTGAAATCTCTGTTTGTCTGTTTGTTTATTTGTATGTTCGATCATAACTTATGAACCCATTGATCAATTTGCCTCAAATTGTAATTGGGGAACTCGGGAGTACCACGGGAATGTTCTGAGCTTGGTTTTGAAACTCTAAGTTGAGTGGATCGACTTGAGCAAAAATGTAGGTTTCCGGTAAAATCGACCAAGTGCGGGTAAACGGCGGGAGTAACTATGATTAACCTGGACAACGCTGGGTTCCCAAGCTTGTATTGTATATAATTCTTTGTTCTCTAGGGTGAGAACCTGGACCTGGAGTACTGGAAGAAAAAGCTGGTTGAGTTCAAGAAGGAGGAGATCATCAGAGAAGAGCGGAGGAAGGAAGAGGAGGAGAGAAGGAGAAAGGAACTCAAGGAATGGAACAGAAAACAGCTCGAACGAGAGCAAGAGAGAAAAGAAAGAGAGAGACAAAGGTAATATCTCAATTATGGGGTTTATACAAGGAGGGGGGGAAGGGCTGTGTCCCCCCCCCTCTCTCTTTCCTCCCCCTGGATAATTGTCGAAGCATAATCCCCACTTATGGACAAATTCGATATATTCGATACGGCCATTGTGGCTTTATTGATTTGATTTTTCTGCAGCGCTTGGTTCATCTTTTATTTTATGTCGACATGGACTAAATTTTAATTTCCTCTATGAAGTAAAATTTGTAATTTTTCTTAAATCCGGGAGGGTGGGGGGGGGGGGGGTTATAGGTTGGATGATATGAAGTTTTTTTTGAGGGGGGTTTGGTTTTTTGAGACATTAATTGAAAAAATTAACAGATATGAAGAAGAAATGGCAGGGGAAGAAGAAATGGTAGGGGAAGAAGAAATGGCAGGAGAAGAAGAATACAATGAAGAAGATTATAATGAGGAAGAAGAAGAAGATTACAATGAGGAAGATTACAACGAGGAAGATTATAACGAAGATGAAGATGAGCACAAGGAAGAAGAGTTTGATGATGAGAATGAGGGAGCTCAGGAAGATAGAATCAATATTGATGAGACTATTGATGATGCTCAAATAGAATCATCAAAGCCAGGTATCAAACTGTTATTTTTATAAATGACAAAAAAATTATATCGTTTGGATTTTTGTCCAAAAATTAGTTATTTAAATTACACTTTACCTTAAACAGATGAGTGTCCTATTTATAATACTGCTCTAAAAGTCTTTTTTTCTGGAGCGGGACTAATTGGGGCCATTTCTGCAAATATTATTGATATGATATGATTATTGAAATCAATATTTGAATTATTTAAAGGGACTGTTGTCGTAATTTAAGTGGCCTCCTTTTTTAAAAAAAGGGCATGCCCAATTCACCAGGTTTCCTTGAGACCTTTATTATAAAATGTGAAAGATAATGTCGTTTTTTAGCTTACATTCAATTTCTTCATTTTTCTGAAGCAGGAAATGCGCAAGTCTCTTTTATAGGGGAACCACAAATGATAAAAGTTCGTTTTAAGAAACAAACTATGACAATATAATTTATACTTGATCAGACAAAGTTATCAAGAATAACCTTGTGAATTGAACATGCCAGTCTATCAATGGAGGGAGTTAACTGATATTACGTGTAAACTGTACACTGTACAGTGTACAGTGTACAGTCCCTTTAAAAGTGTATTATTTTTTATAATTAATAAAATATTTGTTAAGAATCTGAAAATCAAGGATTCTCCGACTCAGCAGCTTATTATATCTCCTCTATTCACAGTCAAGAGGAACAACCAGAGGTCAGTGCTTCCGGTTTATTTCCGGTTTATAGATATATATGTAAAACTAGACAGTAGATCGGTGGTGGATATCGGGATTAATGCTTGATCTACTCTTTTTCTTAATCTCCAGATTAAATAATGCTTGTTCTCTTCTTGTTATTAGTCTCCAAATTAATTAACCGATCGGAATTAAAGTTTTCAGCTCTGATCAAAGATTTACCACTGTATATTTCCGGCTAAGTATGAAACATAATGTTTAGTATATTTCTTTGTAACATAAAAATGTGAAGTTTCATTCAGAAATATAGTTGTATGCATAAATATACATTTCTAAGGGGAAATGTGGGAGGAATTTTTTCCTTATTCAGAAGTTTTTTTTCTTTCACAGAAATGAATCAGTTCTCTCAAATTTAAAAAAAAAAGAACAGTTGTGAATTCTGACATTTAATACCCGTTCCTTTCTTGGATTACTCGTAAATTGTTGACAAAATTGGCTGAGGTTTGGCTGAGCATGAAACTTTGATTTCCATGAAAAATCTCAATTTTTCAGGAGAGTAAAGAAGTGAAAGAGATGAAGGATGACTGGGACTCCAGTGAGGAAGAAAACCCAGGTTCAGATCTGAAACCTGAATCTGAAACTTTGATTGCTGATCCTCTCCAACCCTCCTCGGATGAGGACCCTAGTGGACCCCTCCAAGACAATCCATCTGAAGCTGCCTCTAAACCTGCTACTTCTAGTGTACCTGCACAGAAAGATCTCACAGTTCCAGATGATTCTACTGTTGCTGATACCACTCCAGAAGATTCTACCGCTGCTGAAGATGATTCTACTGCCGCTGAATCCAATCATGTAAACTCTACTTCAGCTGATCTTGTTCAAACTGACTCAGCTACATTAGACTTGCCTCCTGAAGATCTTGAACACTCTGATACTAATCAAGCAGCTTTAACTGCTGATACTTCTTCACCTGGAGTTGAAGCTGAAACTTCTGATTCACTGTCACCGCCAAAAGAGCAAATTCAAGGTAGGTTTTATTCTGTCCTTATCTTTTCATGTATGGATCATAATCTGTAAAACCTTTCTTTAAATAAGAGAATTTTCTCGCAAAATTTATACGGGTTTTAAGACATTGTGGTTTGTCAATAAAAATGGACACCAGCTGTGCCATACTTTTTGAAGTTTTTATTTTACCAAAAAAAACTCATTTATTTTCCTTATAAATCATTTATGTTTCCCCAATTCAGCAAATATACGCAATATTATTATGATTTTCCAAGAAAGATTAACCCTGCTCACCAAAATCTAGACAACTAAAAGTTTTCATCAATTTTTTTAGACAGCCTCGACTTTGAAGTGTCGCAACGCCTTGACCTTTGGTTTTACCTCACAAACTCTCTTATAAAGGACCTCACTAGTCTCCTGGAGTTTGTAATAACTCTTGTAATAATAGAGATAAATGGTGCTAACTTTGCACCTATATTCTTTTAATCCATTAGGGGCATAAAAAAATTTCAAATTTTTTTTCTGCGCCCCTGTTGATAAAAATGGTTCATTTTGGATCTTTAAGCTATTGAAGACACTTCCTAAAGGATTGTATGGTTTAAAATATTATAAAATTATTATTTTCTTACTTTTAGACTAATGAAATCCAGAAGGGGAGTGTTTAGTGATATTTTTCCTCTTAACGCCCCTGAAGAAGTATATATTTATGATTTATCAATTCAAATAACTACAAAACATTTTTAGAATTTTACTTGCCTTTTTTTATTTAATGCATTATTGGCACTGATTCCTCTTCATTTTTCAGGAGTCTGATGTGGATCAAAGGACCCCCCTGACTGTTGGCTTTTTGGCCCCTGAACCATACAGGGCTCCTCCTGCAAGCTGAATCTGTCCTTGTTAGGCTATTTTGTCATGGTCTAATATTCTGTCAGACCTAAAATCTTGAAAACAATAATGATACATCGGCAAAAAAATATTTATATATATAAATACCTGTTTTGGTCCAAATACCCCCCTTTCTACGCCCCTGATCAAGAAAAAAAAATTTTAAATTTTTTATGCCCCTTATGGATTATAAGAATATAGGTGCAAAGTTAGCACCATTTATCTCTATTATTACAAGAGTTATTACAAACTCCAGGAGACTAGTGAGGTCCTTTTTGTAGCTGCAACACTTTTGTTTCTAGCTTAAGTTTTAAAGGAGCAATTGGCAAAATACTGCTTGGATTTTTGGTTGAGCGCGCACGCACATCTTGGTTCGCAATGTGCTATAAATCTTAAATACAATAGAAAAACCTGGAATCTAGAAAAAAAGGTCAGCTTAGAAAATATTTTGTATAAAAATGTTCTTTTTAAAGATGGTGAATCTGAGAAGGAAGGAAGAGCAGAAGCTGATGAACCTAAGGAAGAGGAAACTCAGGTTTCAGACAAATCACAAGCACAAATACCACAGGTTAGTACCCCCCCCCTCCTCCTCCCTCCTTTTAGATGTTCAGCAAAATATTCCTTATAAATCTATGAAATATAATATTCTTGCCTAAGATCTCAATTTACCGAATCTTAATGATAAATATTTGATTTTATTTAACACTTTTGTGCACATAATTGGGTAAGGATTTTTTGATAATACGGAAATGTTTTTAGTTATTTGATAATTTCAAATTTTTAGGAATATTCATTCTTTCTTTTAAAATTGGTTTTTAAAAAAACATACTTAAATATTTGTTCTGCAAGTTTGCGCGAAGCGTCAAATTTAATTTTTATTATTTAGTTTTGCAAGTTAACTTATTTTTTAGGAGAAGCATATCTAGAGTTCATTATCAGAGCTTTCCAATCCACTTAAAAGTTTATAATCGGAAAATATGAAAAGTGAACATCTAAATTCTCAAAATACTGTAGATCTCCATATATAGAGTCCCCTTTGAATATTTGTCTGATCAAGTATGAATTAGATAATTAATTCCGTAATGTTAATAATTTCAAAAATTGATTATTTTAGCGTGGGGGTTCTCTTCAAATGGGACTTAAGCATTTTGCTACTGGAAAACATGGTGGAATTATCTGAATTGTTCACTGTTACAACGACGTCATTTTCCACATTATTGAACAGATTAAGGGTTCAAGAGAATCGTTGTAAATCGGGGATCATTCTTTAAAGGGGGGAGGGGGGGGGGTCCCTTGAAATTACAACAGTTGTCCCTTCAAGTCCATTATTAATGATTTTCACCTTTGTTTAGGTCGATGGTATGGATGATGAAGATGATGAAGAGAATAAGGAAGATGAAGATAAACAGATCAATGAGGAGAATCAACCAATCCCTCAGCTTGTTGAATCCTCATCTGCACTTCAGACCAACCCTGCTACTGAACCTCAAACAGCAGCGGAGACATCTGTCCAGTCGGCGGAATCCTCTCAGCCTGAACTTCAGCTTGAAGAGTCTGTTGTTGAAGAAGTTGCTACCGTTGATTCTGATAATGAGATAGTTTTCGGAGGCATCATTGTGGCTGATGCAGAGACAGAAGATGCAGACGAGACAATTGAGGACGCAAATGAGAGAGTTGAGGGCGCAGATGTGACAATTGAGGACGCTGATGAGACAGTTGAGGATGCTGATGAGACAGTTGAGGATGCTGATGAGACAGTTGAGGACGCTGATGACACAATTGAAATGACAGAGGATGATGAGAACAATGAAACTGTGTCAATTCTTGAGAAAGCCGATGAGGAAGAGGAGGAGGAGGAGGAGGAATACCACTCCGATGAGGAAGACAAAGAAAATCATAGATCCGATAAGGAAGAGGGTGAACAATACAAATCAGATGAGGATGAAGTTCAAGCACTGGACGAACGGAAGGAAGAACAGGACGATGAGTACAACAGTGATTTTGACGAGCAAGGAGAAGAGAGAAACTCTAATATGGACGAAGAAATGGGCGATGACGATGATGATATGGGTGACGAAGAAGAGGAGGGAGAGGTTGATGATATGGGCGAAGAAGAAGAAGAAGACGACGATGATGAGGAGGAGTCTGAAGACGAAGCCGAATCTGAAGATGTTTGTGCCGTTAAGCAACCCTGTATTCTGGTATTTGACTCTCTAGGTGGATCTCGGGCTCGTCAAGCGCGCTTGTGCGCCACTCTCCGTGACTTCCTTGCAATGGAATATAAGGAGAAGTATGGAGAGACAAGAGAGTTCAACGCCAGGAATATGCCCGGTACAGCTCCAAAGGTTAGTTTTTACGTTCAGAGATTTGTTAAAGAAACATGAAAAATCAGGGATTTGTACTTTCTTGAAAACTATAAAGTTATTTAAATAAATAAATTAAATTAAATAAATAAAAGTATTAAATTGGGTTAATATACTTCCCCCAGATTGTTGAAAATCATCTGTATAATTCTGCGCAAATTCTACCCATGAAAAATCAGATTCTGTTTATAAACTTGCTTTTTGTGTTCTATGTTAAAGTTTACTGCCCTTGTAATAATATGTAAGGGTAAATCTTTTGGGTGGGAAAGCGCTTATCCGCATCTATTGGATTTAGCGACGTAACTCAAATTCATTAAATTCGGTTACGGATGATACAAATATTTTAACCTCAGGTTCAACAGCAGCCAAACTTCACCGACTGTGGGATATTTCTTCTTCAGTTTGTGGAGAGCTTCTTCAAGTTCCCCATCAACGACTTCACAATCCCCATCACACACCTCACCTCTTGGTTCGACATGGAGGAGGTGGTCGGCAAGAGAGAGAAAATAGCAGAGCTAGTCAGGTAGATCATATCTAATACAGTTGGTTGCAATGAGATTTTAAAGAAAGAAACTATGATTGACTCTTTTTATTTGGTTACTACTTTGCCAGCCATCGGAAGTATCTCCTTGATTCCCTACGGCTGAAAAAAGACCAGGTGCGGGATAAAGGTCTGGAACAGGACAGTACTTTCCACTTCTGGCAGCGGTCAATTTTTGATTGGGTCCTCTGCCGATTCCATTTCATTATGATAACTTCATTTTAAGTCTACTGATACTGAAAACTGTAAATTGAAATGTGACCAGAGCTGAAAACTTTAGAATGGTGGATATTGAGATTAATGCTTAATCCTCTCTTTTTCTTAATATCGAGACTAACCTAATCTTGTACTTGTATTCTCAAAAGTGTATAAAATTCAACCAATCAAAGTCGCATATATGAAGCCGATAAATTTGAAATTTTGCGCGCCATTTAAGATTATATACAGAAACGGGAGGGATTACTAAATTTAAAAAACCGGATTTTGATTTTTCTCTACATATACAAGAAAGAACTGATTAAGAAGAAAATCAAAAGCGTGTCCATTGGATACTCAGATTAAGTAATTGGGATTAAGGATATCTCATTCTAAAGTTTTAAAAAAATATTAATATTCACTTTCTAGTATTGGCAGATGATAAACATTTTCTTTTGAATATTTGGAAACCGTTAAATTTAAAATTGGGTATTGTCAAGTTACACAAGTAGCGCATCAGCTGTGTTGAATTCCAACTGTACGCAGCGTACACCGCGTTTTGAGGGATTCAAGTGGTTTCAAGATATTTAAAATATGAGCTTTATTTACTCGATGAACAGTCAAATGTTTAAAGGGTATTGTTGTAAATCGGACATTGCCCTTATAGCTTACAGTACCTTTAAGATAAAGTTTTTGTCTCTAATCAACGTTCATCTATTTAACCTTTTAATGTTTAGGAGCCTAGCTGCTGAGCAGGATAAGGAAACCGAGTTTAAGTATCCTGATATACCGTTCAGGGAAAACAGGAAGGAGAACAAGAGGGAGAAGACAAGAAGCAGAAGTCCAGGTATTATTATTATTATAGTTATTATTACCAAATAGTTGAACTGCCCGGCGTTGCCCGTGGAATATTTTTAATTCGAATTTTGACCAAAAAATATTAGATTTTTAGAAGTAAAAAAATCGAAATTTTTTAGGCTATCTTACCCCCGGGGTACTCAAGGGTTCTCTTAAAAAATTTCAGCGTATTCGATCCTGCTGTTTGGCCAGCTATAGCTGACATACATAAATATACATACATAAATAAATTTATATATGAGCGAAGAGCTTTGTTTTCTAGATTATCAAGTTAATTTTAACAACGTGTATTATGAGGTTTTTGTTGTTACACAGTAATTGAAGCTATCGTAGATACAGGGTTATCCACAAATGATGAGACTGTAAAGACGACATAAACCACATAAAATATGACATTCCAAGGTTAAATTAAGTCTTCTGCCTTAAATATAGTCGTTTAATGGCTTATTTATTGATTTAACAAAGAACGAAATAAGGTTTAAGTTACAGGGAATCATAAAGAAAACAGACAGTTGAGTAAACATTTCGTACAGTCGTCTCTGAAATCTCATCCTTAGTGGGTAACCCTGTATAGTGTTGCTATTATTATTAGTAGAATTCTTTCAGATTTCATCTCAATATTATTATTAGTTCGTATGCAATGTTTTGCGATCGAGGAGATATTATGAAGGATAATTAACCAACATTTATCAATAAGAATTAAAACTAGAAACACTAATGACACCTCTATACCTATACCGAATTGGACTAGTCCAGGCGACTGTGGAGGGTGTGGGGACCTCGGTGGTAGGCCTAGTCCTTGACATGTTGATTCACACTAGACTTGTGTCATTAATCAACTGTTACATTAGTTTCCGTCCTTTTGCGGTTATTTTTGAAGAGGCTCGGCCATGATTTCCACGAAAAAATGGTTCACCTTTTATTAAGTTATTTATCAAGACTATTTTTCCAGGTTCTGACGGGGACTATGACGAGGAGGAAGAGGACGATTATAGATCAGAAGACGAGGACGATTATGAGAAAGAAGAAGGTTAATTATTTATTTTCTATTTGTTCAAAGGGACTGTAACCGTAGATTTAAGTAGCCCTTCAAAGATGGCAATACACGATACATAATCACAACAGTACTCGTGAAACCTTGATCAAGAAACGTGGAAGATAATTTCGTTTTTCTAGGTTTATAAGTGTTCAATCTGATCATTTCAAATTATAAACATTTTTATCTAATTTAGACTTGATCCAGCAAAGCTTGAAAGAGTACTATTGTGAATCAGTAATGCCAACTATACATGGAGGGTCACTTGAAATTACGCTTACAGTCCTTTCAATATCCATCCCAAGTTTTCTCCAGATCCAGCTTTTAAATGTTTCGCAAAGTTATATCACTAGAGAAAAGTTCTGCGATTTCCAAAACGTGGTCTGCCATTTTTGCTTACTACCAGAGATAAGAATTTTGTTTACATTTTACTTTTTTAAATAAAACTAAAATTGTCAAATTCTTCACGAAATCGTTCATATCTCCAGTAATTATGAAAACACGAGAAATGAAAACCACATTTTTGAAACTGTAGGACTAGGTCGCTTTTGTAATAATTAAGATATTCTGAAGATTAGTTGCCAAATGAATGCTGCAAACTTTTTTTTTGTTTAAATAAGACTACTTTTAAGTGTTAAAGTCAATAACTAAGATTAGCACCGTAAAAAAAGATTAAATTTAAGAATCCTGAAATATTTCTTTAGATATAACGATACTGCAAAGTGTATTGTGTACATTTGGAGGTGTGACAGAGATTCAATTGTACTCAGTGTACAAGTTCCGTTTCCTGTTGGGGGGGGGGTCGTTAATTCGTTCGCCTTTTTTCCTAGCCCATTCATGCAAGTTGCCTTTTTATAGTGAGTTACAATTGGGGAATATGAGGCCGAATTTAAAGAATTTGAGCCGCGACTTAAATTTGAGACACGGCTCAAATATGGTTTTTAATTTGTATTTAATCTTTCAAGATTTTAGCCGCCGCTCAGTTGAAACAAATTTCTGTTAAACCAAAAAATGGCGACATCTCAGTTTAGACAACATGCAGAGAATATTTTTCGTGAACACTCCCTTTAATCTTGATATTTTATAATTTAATTTTGTTATATTGTTCAAGCTGGAGATTGGAGACGACGACTTCCCCCAGGAATAACACTAAAAAGAGCAGACGATGTTGAGGTTCATGATGTAGAACAAGTTCTCATGGATGTTGATGACGATGATGTTCAAGAAGATGATGATGAAGAGGATCCTGAAGGTGAGGATGCAGATGACACTCTGGAGGAGAATAAACCCGTAGAGGAGGAGATCCTCTTGGATCAACAAGGTATTACTATTATTTTTGTTTTCATCTATATAATAAAGCTCTTTAATCATTTATTTATATTTATATATATATTTATATGTTACTATAGCTGGCCAAACTTACTTAATTACTTACTTCAGAAGTATAATTTTTTTTCTTCAAAATTCTATTTTTTTTTCGGCGGTAGTTCAGCTTGTTATCATTATTATTTCAATATTTATTGTTATTATTAATATCATTATTATAGTAAACATCAATATCATAATTTTAATGTTAGAGTCGGGAGAATTAACAGTCCCTAGACTACCAGCGGGTATTGTTATGACTGTCCTTCCACCAGAACAGGTCAAATTTAAGTCACAACATCAAGGTTTAGAAGCAAAATAGAAATTGACTTAAAATGAATAGTCTCCTTTTTTGATAATTTCCTCCCTAAGATCAATTTTTTCCCCATGTAAAACTCAGGGATCTCAAAAATAGGACCTTACATTTTTGAGGAAAAGAATCAACATAAAATCAACAAACTGTGAAAGGAGAAGGAAAGAAGAAAAAATGTAAAATCATATTTTTTAGTTTTTATTTGGCCATGGTTTTTTACGCTTATGCTTAAAGCGCTTTGGTTCATGTGTATCAAAATATTAAAATATCAAAAATAAACCTGGATTCTGTTTTTTCTACTTTTAATTTAGGAAACCTCTGAGGAAGCAATGAACATTTCTATGGAAGTTGTTTCTGAGATGAATGACGAACCATCAACGAATCCATCTGAACCATTGATAACTGGAACGGAAGGAACGGAAGGAGGAGAAGGAGAAGAGAATGAGGAGGAAAACATGATGAATCAAATCCTACACATGGACGAAACATCATCCCATAATGAACCTATTTCATCTCCAAGGTTCGATAAATACTTTTTTCATTATATTCATTTTATTCATTTTATTCATTTTATTCATTTTATTCATTTTATTCATTTTATTCATTTTATTCATTTTATTCATTTTATTCATTTTATTCATTTTATTCATTTTATTCATTTTATTCATTTTATTCATTTTATTCATTTTATTCATTTTATTCATGTTATTCATTTTATTCAGTTATTCATGTTATTCATGTTATTCATTTTTCATTCAATTATTCATTCAATTTTTCATTCAATTTTTCATTCAATTTTTCATTCAATTTTTCATTTGATTTTCAATCATTTTTCATTCAATTTTTCATTCAATTTTCATTCAATATTTAATTCATTTTCTTTTAATTTTCCATTCAATTTTTTATTGATTTTTCAATTCATTTCCATTCAATTTTCCATTCACTACCAATGATTTCCATTAATTTTTTTCTCATTTCCGTTTATTTTTCATCAATTTTTTAATTCATTTCCAATTTTTTGTTTAATTTTCCAATCATGTTTCGATTGATTTCCATTCAATTTTCATAATTTCCATTCAACTATCCTATTTACTTTTTATTCATTCTCATTCAATTGTCCAATTGACTTATCATTTAATTTTCAATTATTTCAATTTATTTAAGTCGTGCAGACCAGTCGTCCAACCCTCCAACCAATTTACAGAATCAAGAACCCTCCTGGGAGAACCTTCCTCAAACTGACGGAGGTTATGATGAAGATAATCTTGATGAAGAACAAGCAGTTCCTGAAGATTCAGCACCTCTTGTTCATCAACCTGGAGAAGAGCAAACTCTCCAAGAAGAAGCTGTTGTCCCTGTGGTTGACGTGCCCGGAGAAGGTTCTGAAATTATGCTAAATCCTGAAGATCAATTGACCAATCAAATGAACTCTCCAGTTGAAGGTTTGGAAATCACAGAGGATACTGTTGAACTCATCTCTGGTACTTCTGATCCTGATGCAGATCAAGCAGCTGAGATCTTTGAGGTTTCAGCTCAAGTAAGTGTACCTAATGATAATCAAACCGAGTCCTCTGAATCCCATTCAAATACAGCAGAACCAGCACAAGATCTTCCTATGGAAGTATCTGTGAATTCGGATTTACATTTCGAGGTTACTGAGGTTCCAGCAGAAACGGGATTCCTGGAAGTTGTTCATGATAATTCTTCAACCAATGAATCAGAGAAAAAAGGTGATATAAACTTGCAAAGTTTTCGTAAAAAAAGTCGCGCTTTTTTTCTTGAAACATGATAAAACTTGTATATCTTTAGCTATGCTCTGGGTGTTTTAGGCAAAATATATTTTTTTAAGTATTCTCGAGCTTCTGGGAGGAAATAATTTTCTTTTGACGAACTTTCCTTTATTAAGAGTGTACACGCACAAAAAAGTTAATATCGCATGAGATAAGACTTATCAAATATTTTTTGTTAAAAAATAATTTTTATTTTATTTTTAGTTGTTGGTATAGATCTTGGGTCTCTACTTGAACAGGATATTCTAGATATGGGTGAGGGACAAGGTAATAACATATTTTAAGGACGGGAAGGATGGACTGAAATTAATTTTTGAAAATATTTGTTCAAAACCGTACATTTTAAACCTAAGATCTAAGATAATAGAATATCTTTATTTGTTTGTGTATTTATTAAAAGAATTCAACACTCTCCCGTTTGAAAAACCACGATATCTTCCACAATATTATTGAGATGTAGGTTTCAAGGGTACCTTAGTGAATCGTTAATTCGAGGGTCAGTTGAATTTACCTCTACAGTCCCTATTACATGTTACATTAAATATTGAATGTTTTGAAGAGTATGGCGAGGTATATGAGGAGGATGAGGATGAGGTCATGAATGAGGAGGACGAGGAAGATGAGAAAACTGAAGGAGAGGAGGAAGAGGAGGATAATTATAATCAACCTCCTCATAAAAAGCAAAAGGTAAGCTTTGTCAATTATAAAAATCTCTTGATTATGATTTCTTTCCTGATCCTGATCCTGATCCTGATCCTGATCCTAATCCTGATCCTGATCCTGATCCTGATCCTGATCCTGATCCTGGTCCTGATTTCTTAATTTCCATTTCTTTCTTAATTTCCATTTCTTTCTTAATCTAAAATTATTGATCTGCATATGGACACTCAGCTCACAGTTAATGCAAGGGAACGGGAGCTCAGACCTACGCACTTCAGATTAAAGGTTGACAGCGATAATTATTGTTATTAATATTCCAAGGTTGAAGCTGAGGAGGTCTGTCTAGATAGTGACAGTGAGGATGAAGAACCTAAAACCAAGTTCAGGTATTTACCCTTTAATATTACGCGTACAGTCAATATGTTAATATTAAAGAGACTGTTAGCAATATTTGGAGAAATTGAGAGTTATCAGTTACGGAGTTTTTCTAAAGTGTAAAATTGGGCCATTTCTTATTCTGATGGCCAAATTAATTTTAGCTCCATTGGGTGAGAAATGATATTTTTGCAAGTTTTTAATTCCTTTTTTAATTTTTTTTAAAATCTTCAAGACATAGTTTTTAAGAAAGATGTGATATAAAATATTTCTTGTATTTTTGTTTATAAATCTTGGAAATCAATGAAAATATATGTGTGATTAATCTCCAATTGTTTATTTTCTTTCTTCTTATAAAAATTTCATATTTTTCAATGTTTAGTGAACCTTTACCCCGAGGACTACCCCAGATACCTGGATTAACGGTCCAACCTCTCTCCCAGGCCCGACCTCAACCCCAATCTCGTCTGCAGCCTCATCTAGGACTAGATCCAGCCTCTATGTACGGACGTACTCCTCCCCTCGGCTCCAACAGTTTCCTCTCCAACCCCTCGTATCTTCAGCACTATCCCAGACAAAATGGAGGATATTTCGACCACATGGGATACAGACAACCAGAGCAGCCTAAACCTAAACTTCGTGAACCTAAAGCAATTGTATTCCGAGGTAGACAAGTATTGTTGAAACCCTTCTCCGCCTTGCCATCTGACATGCTCAAGCTTGTAAAGCAGAAGACCAAAGAGCCGAGTATATCCGGATTGTCCGGCGGATATGGATTCAGTTTACCTGGATACGGACAGATGACAGATATTACATACCAGGTCTTGGAGCAGACAAATCCTAACCTTAACCAAGGTAATTCATCAACGTGGAGCTTGTAGAATATTAGAGCAGTTAATCAGTAGATCAGTGATCAGTTTATCAGTGATCAGTATATCTGGTGATAAGTAAATCAGTTGATAAATAAATCAGTTGATAAATAAATCAGTTGATAAGTAAATCAGTTGATCAGTTGATCAGTGGATCAGTATAGCAGTAGATCAGTAGACCAGTTGATTATTAGATCGGTAGAACAGTAGACCAGTAGACCAGTAGACTAATAGACTAATAGACTAGTAGATTAGTAGATTAGTCGACCAGTAGATCAGTTGATCTGTAGAGACCTGTAGAGATCAGAAAGTCAGTCCAGTAGACCAGTAGATAATAGATCAGTTTATCAGTAGATAATAGATCAGTTTATCAGTAAAAACATTAGTTAAATTGTGATTTTGTACTGATATTTGATATTTGTAATTTTTCTGCAGGATATCCCTATAGTGCTCCTATGTTTGGGAAACCTATGAGTCTACCCCCAGTTCATCATCAGGTATATATATACATAAATAGACATATATATATATATATATATAGATATACACACATAGAGAACAGAATATATAGAGAGGAATTAAAAAGATCTCTCGGTATGAATTTTTTCAGTCCCTTTCAGCCTGAAAGGGAGTTCAAAGTGTATAAATCATGTAAATGTTCACAAATTATATGCAGTAGAGTACATTAATAGACTATCCATTTCAATTTCGAATTTATATTTTATTTTCGTTTAAGTTGATTTGAGTTGATTGGTTCTTTTAATTTGGTGTCATTTCATTGTTTTCAATTGATTTGGAATTGGATTCTCATTCGGATTTGGATTCGCATTCAGATTCGCATTCAGATTCGCATTCAGATTCGGATTCGGATTCGGATTCGGATTTGGAATTTGGATTTGCGATTTGCGATTTGGATTTAGATTTAGATTTAAATTTGGATTTGCAATTTGCAATTTGCGATTTGAGATTTGAGATTTGAGATTGATTAATTGTAGGTGAAGCAGCAAAGTGCAGTCACGCTAAACACATCCGTAGTAGAACTAGATGTCACAGACGATTCCGACGTCGTGGACGATTCTAAAATCGACGAATCTGTTATAATTAACGTTTCTAACGTTAACGAGTCTGTTCTACTTGATGATTCTAAAGTTGATGAATCGGTCCTACTGGAAGATTTTAAAGTTGATGAATCTGGAATAGTAGATGATTCTAAAGTTGATGAATCGGTCCTACTGGAAGATTTTAAAGTTGATGAGTCTGGAGTAGTAGATGATTCTAAAGCAGATGAATCTGTTATACTTGGGAATCTTGAAGTTCTTGGCAAATCTCCAATGTTAATCCCCTCGGAAGAATCAATCCCTTTACAAGGTTAGTCTAGTCAAGAAGTAATATTACTAAGATACAGGGGTTATTGAAATGATAATAAAAAGCCATTTTAGTTAAACCCAAAACATCGGATACATCGAAAGAAACTATAAAATGTCGTCTTCACAAATTTTTAAATGGGTTGTTATACTATTATTCCTAACTCTAAGTTATTGTAAAATATATAGATAGTCTATATGTGGGAATAGTTTTAAAGACCTCCATATAATTATTTAATTAAAAAACTAAAGATCTTCAGCATTAAATATCAGTATGGTTAGAAAACGACACTTTATAAATTCTTTTAATGTCTCCAATAGAACTGAGTTTTCAACAAAGACTCTACTTTTTTATCTCTTTATCTTTGCTACCCAATGTCGTAGACCTTTGATATTTCAAAATACGAAAGCAGAACCCAACCATTTCAATATGAATTCTGTTAGACCAATTAATCTAAGTTTGAAGGTTTACATCATCAGATTGTAAAGTAATAGAGATTAGACAATTTGAGTTTGTGACAAAACTCAGTTCTTTTCTGGGATAAACTATATGTAAAATGTAGCCTCTTTATCATATCACCATTTCAGTGAACTATTTTGTGTTGTAAAATGTAAGATATGTAGAACACGATAGGGGTTGTATGCATTTCACATTTTAATGTAACGTATAAGGAGAGAAACCGGTTTTGTGTTAAACAATAACAAATAATTCTTGAAGAACAGGAATGCCACAATGTTTTATAAATAACGTTTGTTTACAATCAAACTATTTCAGAGCTTTTCAAGTATGTTATAGTACAATTAAATTTTTGATTTAAAAAACCCCATTAATAGTTTTCATTACAACTACAGTCATTATTACATATATACTTAACTAACTTTTTTTAAACTGGGCTTTTCCTACCGGCGGGATCTTTTGATTTGACATGAATGAACAGTTAGTATTAATAAAGGTAAATTCCAATTCTTATTTGAAAGACCAAAAAATGTCAAATACTAATCCTTGTATCTTATTCTGATATAATATTAAGGAGAGGCGGCAGGTTCTAATTTATCCCTCAACATCCAACCAATCTCCAGTTCCAATCCAAGCTCAGAATCTCAGCCTACCCCAATACTAAACCTGGATATTGTGAGTTCGGGGTCAACCAACCGTCTTCAAGCCCAGAACGACGGGGGAGAGGCGATTAAAGAATCATCAACCAACGGCGAAGACGAGAAAGAACACAACGAACCATCTGCCGATTCTACGGCAGAAAATGTCCCAATCGAAGCTTCTGAGAGTATTAAAGTTAATGATGAAGATGCGGAAATGATCAAGGATATGGAAGTGACCGTACAACCAGTTTCTGAACCAAGTTTGATCCAGGTAAGTCTTTAAGGGACTAGCTGCGTGATTTTAAGTTATTCCCATTATTGACAACATTACGAAAGTAGCTTTTCTCTCAATTAATCGAACAACCTTAAACATCGTTCTGCATCTGTTTAAATAAATAAATAAATGACTTCCCTCTTTGTCTCTGCTGCAGAAATCCCCAACACTCTTTTCGTGGAGAAAAAAAGTTTATCTTCATCATGAATCGACCAGGCCCCGCTTTAAAGGGAGAGTCGTTTGAAATTACGTCGACAGTCCCTTTAATTATTTTGGGTGGATTGATATCTGGTTGAATGAAGGGTGTTCCTCTGTATAATATAATTTTCTGCTCACATGCAAGGTCAGCTGGTACACCCTTACCCACCAGGAGATTTCAGAGACGAAGCTTTATTTTATTACTAAATCATTAAAGGAACTGTTTACGAGAAATAAAAGGCAAATGTTTGATTGAATTCGATGTCAGCCTATACCCCCCTTTCATTTTTTGCGAATATTCCTTTTAAACAGTCCTTTATGAGATTACTTTTAATTCGGTGGGCCAAGCTAATTCTTTAAACTAACAAATTTAAGGTCGACACTAAAGTCTTATCCTTTTTGGATAACCCTGAAGTTGTGAAGTTCAAAATGATTAGTGGGGAAATGGATGAGTATGTGACTATCGACAAAAATTCAATAAAACGTTAATCCCTTTTTTCTCACAATGAGGCAATTTTTGTCGTTTTCTGTTTCAAATTTTTTTTTATCTTTTCGGCTAAAATTCGTTGAGATCCCGCAATCTAAAAGGACAATTTTTAGATAAAAAAAGGGATAGCTCCTAGCTCTCATTTTGAGAATATAAATGTAGGGTAGCGTCAAATCATTTTGATTCACAACGGTATCCTTAAAACCCCTTTGAAAGTGTTTATTTTGATCATTTCTTATGTTTTTTTTTCTGCAGTAGAAATGCGCCAGTCACTTTTGTAGAGAAACCACAAATGAAAATTATAAACATTGAAATCTAATTCATTCTTAATCAGACTAAGCTTCTAAGGTTACCTCTGTGAATCTTGCATTGCCATCTTTGCATGGATGATCACTTGAAATTACGATTACAGTGCCTTGAAGTGATGCTGGTTTCCTTAGTTATCATTAAGGTGGAAGGATTCCAACAAAGAATGGGGGTTTCTATTGGAACCAAAACTATCCGAAAAAATTATGAAAATTAATTTTCCTTATTTTCAGAATTCGGTGGAGGTGAACTCTGTTCCTTCTGTAGAATAGTGGAATATGCACTGAAGGAAGTGTAAACCTATTACTGTGTAATTTATATCAAATTGCGAAGTTTTTCCAACTTACGAAGAAGATGACGGATTTCCAGTGTCTTTAATCATTTTATGTTGACATGTCTTTTCCTTGCTTAGTCTTAAACTTGTATAAAACAATATTTGTGCATTTAATTGATAAATAAACATGAAAAATTGGAGTCCGATTTGTGAGCGAATAGGATTTTTGTTTACTCCCGGAAATCCATCTTGGAAATTTGTTCATCCATTTGGGAAATTTGTTTATCCATCTTGGAAATTTGTTTATCCATCTTGGAAATTTGTTTATCCATCTTGGAAATTTGTTTATCCATCTTGGAAATTTTACTCAAAATTTTATTTATTTTCCTAATTTAGTATTTAAACAAAAAATTTAAAGGAGGTTTTGATTTTTTAGGAAAATATACGCCCCCTGTGGAAAACTAAAAGTAAGGAAAAGATTAACTTATGACTTTGTCAAGCTAAAGTTTCTACAGTGGTGCGCGTTTATGTCAATACTATGAAGATACTTTTTATTTTATTAATAATGATTTAAGCCCTGACTATAGTCTTTTTTAAATTGCAATTTTACATTTAAACAAAAAGAGAAGTCTATTTACAGCTTCTTTCTGACCCCATTTTTATATATGTGCCTCAGCTGTTCAAAACTGTTGTAATCTTAATTATAAAGTCGTCTTCATTGTATTGGTATATATGTCGATGACTGTTTGTAACCGATAATACATTTCACCTTTATAAAACCAAGGAAGCAAAAATCAAAAATAGTAAACTGTACTCTTAAAAGTTTTTCCGTTTTCTGCATCCAATATACGTCAAAACGGCTTAAATGATCAGGATCAAGTTTGTGGTGCAACTCTAATGGTTCCAAGGATCGTGTTTATTAGAGTTGAGCCCAGTCGCTTAACTAAATATTGCCGGTTCAAATTTGAACCTCTGATTCTAAGTTAAATATTAAGGAAGAATTTGAATCGGTGATTAGAATTTGAATCGGTGATTAGAATTTGAACCGGCGGTAGGCAGTTTTGTTACTTATAAATTATTATTTTTATTTGCGGTTTCGAGTAAGGAAAACGACGATATCCTTCACATTTTTGATCCGATTAAGGTTTTAAGGACATGAAACTACGACAGTCCCTTTAAGCTAGAAAACATTTTCTTTTTGTTTATTTATTCAAAGCATGAAAAGTCAAATGACCTACATGCACAAATTATTATTTGAAGGGACTGTTAACGTAATTTCAAGTGGATCCCTTCACATGAAAAGATAACAATGCCCGATTTACAACGGTACCTTTGAAACCTTAATCCGATTAAAAATGTTGAAGATAACATCGTTTTCAGACTCGAGAAGTAATTATTTCCACGAATTTCTGAACAAATTCATGGTTATCTAATTCAAAGCTTTTAAGGGTACCAATGTAAATCCTGAATCGTCATTTGTGCATGCATGGAGGGTCACTTGAAATTAGGCTTACGGTCACTTTAAGTTTTATTCTACCGATGATATAGAATAGGTCAAGTAAGTCCTAGAAAGTACTTACGAAAATAAATAAATAGTCATGAATATGCAAGAACAGTTTTAAAGAGCTTCATATAATCATTTAATTTAAAAACTAAATGTCTGCAACATTCCATTATCAGAAAGTGAAGAATAATAAAGGCACTTTTTCGGACGTTGGAAAAAACAAACTAATGCAATTTGTATAGGTGGATCTGTTTCAACCAGTCATGATGTGCTTTTTACTCATCTGGAAGCAATCGAAAATTTGATAAATATTGAGTTTCCAGGTGTTTCATGGCAAAGCACTGGCTCATTTAAAACTTAATTTTTACAAAATTATTTGTATATTTTATATTTTTTTATATTTTATATTTTGAATTTTGGTTTTTCTCCGATTATATATTCCATATGAAGTATGAGACACGTAAAACCTAGGATGATCATTTTAGGTACTTTTAAACTGTTTGAGAAGAAGTTTCTCTGCCTGAGTCTTTTGATCCTAAACTTACTAGTTTCTTAATTCAAATTAGAGCTAGGATGTATATGTATAGTATTCAACCGTCTACAAGCCGATGATGAAAATTATTTCTAGGGCTGACTACGAAAGTAGATCTAAAATCAATCAGAAAGTGAAGAATACGACATTTGATAAATTCTTTCGATAGTCATCGATTACTTTTCGACGCATTCGTATATATGTAAAATTTCATAATATTTTTAATTTTGTTTTTAATCAATATTTCGCTGGCGCAGGATTTTCGAACATTTTGGAAAATATGAAAATGTCATCTTCATAATTAGAAATCCTCGAAACAGGTATAAATGTTTTCAAAAGTATCTCTCAGATCATGAAAAATAAAAAAATGTTATGAAATATTAATTATATACGAATATGTCGAAAAATGATCGATGACTATTGGTTGTAACAGCTGCATGATTTGTTTGGAATTAAATTGATTATTTTACGACTCGAGTTCAATGTTGCAACTTTCTGAATTTGTATGGACGCTACGTTCTTCGGAATGAGTCGTTTTTACAATTTTCACCTTATAGACGCAACAGATAGAAGTTAGTAGAAATCAAAAGCACTTATTTATCTTGTGCGTGATCAAGCTTTCATTTTCAACTGCAGGCCGAATTTAAAGAAAGCCGCGGCTTAAATTTAATCCGCGACTCAAATATGGTTGGTTACACTTAAAATTATATTAAATGTTTCAAGATTGAAGCCGGCGCTCAATTGAAATCGTTTTTCGAGGGATTTGAGACGCGGCTTAAATTCATTAAATTCGGACACAGATTTATTTAATTCATCTTCGAAACATTCTATTTTAAAAACCATAGTCCGAGTTTAATTCAGCCTCAGATGGTATAAATTCCGTATAGTCGTCTCTGAAGTCTCCTTCTTTGCGGGATAACGATGTGGTTCAAAGATTATTAAATTAATTTCGGTCCCAGTATCAAGTTCTGTTTCCTTCTATCGACGAAACTACAAAAATAATATTTTAAGGGGACTGTAAGTGACCCTCATTGCAAAGATGACAATGCCCCATTCACAACGGTACAGTCCCCTTTAGAGAATAGGTTGTAATGCATGTTCATAACCCAATTTTTCAAGGCCTGCTTATTGAAAAAAAAATTAGACCAATAACCAAATATTTGTTTGGGTGCTATGAAGGGTTGAAAAAATGCCAAAAAAAGGTCAGAAAAATGTAGTAAAAAGCATTTTTTGTTATAAATAAATATCAAAGTGTGAAACATGTTTCTGGATTTAGTTTTCAAGGGTTTTTCAAATTATAGTTTTTAGATCTTTAGTTGTAATTACAAAAATGTTCTAGGCTATTCTAAATTTTTTTCCGCCATAAACCCTACCCTATGCATTAAAAAAAACATTTTCAAAAAATTCTTTAAATTACTATTCATTAAATGTCACAAAGTTTTACGGTGATAGTGTAAAAAAAATGAGAGTGCTAGGACAAAAAATACTGAAATAAAAAATTTGTAAAAGACACCCGGCTTAATATTAAATATTTAATGTTACAGACCATTGTAACATTAATCTGATCAAATTCTGTTAAATTCTGATAATTTCTCCAGTGTTTCTTATAAGCAAGAAATGGGCAATTGTAGATTTTGAAGATAAACCACAAGTCAAAATAATCAGTTTTCAGAAAATCTGGCATTGTCATCTTTGCCTGGAGGATCTCTTGGTATGTCTATAACTGAGTATCCCTATTATAAGCCTAGGGCGGAGAAAAACCAGGGAGTATCGTAAACCGAGATATGATGGATGTCTAGTATATATATATATATATATATGAATGGACTCATATGTGTGTATATACAGGGTGTCCACCGGGAGACGACTCAATTGAAAATATTTACGGCCCGCCTTTTTCAAACTATAATCACATAATCACAAGACGTGGCATTTCCAAAATGTGGTCTGTCTTTTTGCGCTCTTAATTTGATCTGAAGATTACAAAAATTTTGAAGATTTTCATTACTTCAAAGATCTAAAACTATGTTTCGTGGTTTACCCTGTATATGAATGTTTATATATATATATATATATTTAGCGTGGGTGTATAGGAGATGAAGAATCATGAGTGTAGAAACAGGGATAAAACAACCTCACATATTTTTCACCAAAACACAATTGTTTTTTTTCTTTAATATATTCCTTTTTTTAAAGAAATTTTATTTTGAAAAAAATCTGCCAATTGAGAGGAGTGATCAGGAAGGAAGTATACATTTGCCTATAGTCTCAGGTCTGAATGGTTTACAGGGTGTTCCCAAAAAACAACATCGGGATTGATACAGTGGGACCCCAAAACAACTGTACATTACGAAGACGATATTTAAGCAAACGAATTTGTATCTGATATTGTTTTTTAATTAAAGGGTGTCCCAAAAAAACATGTGAATTCAGTGACGAATTCGATATTGTCTTTCTTATGAATTAGCATTGTAATACCTAATTTTAACAGCCATAATAGTATTGTGTCTGCTAGAGTTTATTTTATGAAAAGGGTAAAAGACTGTAAAGATGTGTCTATAATGTCTCCGCAAGATGAACAGTGAAGACGGCCAAGTTAACATAAACAAACAAAAACAGCTTTCTCAGTAGGTATCACTATACTAAATCAAAGACTTATTTGAAAAGACGAAATCGAATTCGTCACTGAATTTCCATGTTAATTGGGTTGTAATAAATTCATGGGTATTGTGTATAGTTTACCTATCTGTATTATCTATGTTTCTATTCGACCCTGACCGGCCCGACCGGCCAATCGATTTTTACCTGTTATAAATAAATTAGTATAGTACGAATCTTTGTTTAACACGGACGTGTTTAGCCGAATCTATGTAAGAAAGTCCCGGGAAAAAAGTTCCTGGAAAAAAAACCTGGAAATAAAAACTTTGGAAAAAAAGTCCGAATTTTATAAAGTCCTTGGAAAAAATGTCACTGGAAATAATTAATAAAGTACTGTGTTTTGGATTCCTTGGACTTTTTTTCCTGATATGGAATGGGGACTGCCAATAAAGTCTCAGGAAATAAGATCCCAGGAAAAAAAGTCCTGAAGAAAATAAATCCGAGGAAAGAAAAACCTAGAATTGTGAATCTTGAATTTTCACTTGTTAGAGGACTTTTTCCGAGGACTTTTTTTTTATAAAATCATACTGGAGCCAGAAAAAAAGTCCTAGTTAAGCTAGGAAGATAGTCAGGATTGACTTAAGATTTAGAGTTAGAGACAAGTAGCTAAGGAATACTTGGGACCTAGATTGTTACAGGTACACCCTGTTATACATGAGCTTAAAAATTAACCTATTAGTTGAAAAGAGTACTTGTACAATATCCACGTGAAACTAAAGTAAATTGAAAAGAGCACATGTACAGTGTACACGACAAACTAAAGTAAATTGAAAAGAGTACATGAACAGTGTACACGTTAAACTAAAGTAAATTGAAAATAGTACATGTACAGTGTACACGACAAGCTAAAGTAAATTGAAAAGAGTACATGAACAGTGTACACGACAAACTAGAGTAAATTGAAAAGAGTACATGTACAGTGTACACGACGAACTAAAGTAAATTGAAAAGAGTACATGTGCAGTGTACACGTTAAAATAAAGTAAATTGAAAAGAGTACATGAACAGTGTACACGTTAAACTTAAGTAAATTGAAAAGAGTACATGTACAGTGTACACGACAAACTAAAGTAAATTGAAAAGAGTACATGAACAGTGTACACGTTAAACTAAAGTAAATTGACAGATTGAAATCTTAAAAATGTTTAATTAATCAAAACCCATCTTATTTAAGGGATGTTGAATATTTAATATATAACTAAATAAATTTGGATTTCTCATACTTTTGCGTAAAATCAAAACTATAGTGGATTTATGAGATCACAAAGTACCAGTGATTTTGCATAAAGTTTATCCTCACTTTCTGGCTTGTGTTTTATGTTTATTGAACTATCTAAAGTCATATCTTGAGTCTAAAAGTCGTCTTTCTTTTCCATAGTTTTCATGGGTGCCCCTATACTTGTATTTTTATGGACTGTTCAGGTAAGTTTTGGAGAACTTTCATTGAAAGTATTCAATTGTATATTCAAAAGCATTTATTAAGGTTAAAACAATAATGTAGTTATGACTGATTTGGGTTTTTATGAACCCCATTTAATGCAAATATTATCTTAAAATAGAAACAAAATGATGAGCCTCATTTTTTTTTAAATCTAGGGGGGGGGTAAACTTTTTTCTCTCAAGGAGGGGGGCTCAGCACCCATTGGGACCCAAAATTCCCCTGGAAATCATAGATTTTACTGATCCAGAGGGGGGCTGAGATCCCATAGCCCTCCCCCTGAAAATGCCTTTGAGCCTCCCCCCGCGGCGCGTAGCTGCGCAGTTTTTTCTACAAGGTTCTCATTAACATAAACGTTGAATTTGAATAACACATTTGTGTAAAGTCTGGTATTCTCTTTCTTTAAATTGATTTACATATAGAGGCACAGTCTTGGGTTTTTCTTACTTCTTAGTGAGACAAAGAAAATATTAAAAACATGTTATCGAAAATCTTGGAATTTCAAATCGTATTTTTTAAATCATGTACTTAAATTAATTGCCACTACGATGCTTATGCCATGTCATTTTTTCTTTTTTAATATCCTGGAGGCTTGCGCTGCACTCCCCCCCCCTTTAAGGCCCACTGGTTGCGCCTCTTGTTATATACATTTAGTGAACATTCTCATTAACAGTCATGTCCGATTCACAATATATAAACCTTTGTCTGATTAATCCTTATTTTTCAAGTTTTAAATTTGTAAAATTTATGAAGGATAATGTAAGATAATGTAAAATTTATGAAGGATAATGTAAGATAATGTAAAATTTATGAAGGATAATGTAAGATAATGTAAAATTTATGAAGGATAATGTAAAATTTATGAAGGATAATGTAAGAATTTAACACTTTTTTTAGCATAGAAGAGTTTTATTATCGTGCATGCAACTTTATATAAATGGAGGATCACTTGAAGTTACGTCTATTGTCTCTTTAAGTCCTTCATGGACATTTAACACCTTGGCTAGCGATTATGTATTGTATTATGATATACAAGAAATTTGTCACCACCCAACATCTTTCAGGATAAATATATAAACTTTTTAACTCCCACGCTAATTTGATAAATCCGCCCAAACCTCGGCGTTTTTGGGTCTCATTTATCTCAAGAATTTTAACTTTCTACATAAATTAATTATTTCCCTTTTTATCAATATTTTTGTAAATTCTAATAATCAAATCTGTGTTACCGCCCCTAGGAAAAAAAAACTAAAAAGTTCGTACTTCTCGCGGCGCTGCCACTTATTTCAGTGTCTGATATGTTAAATATATAAAATATTACAACTTTTTTTGTAAACAGACAGACAAACAGTGATTACAACTTTTTTATATATAGCAACCCTAGATCTGACCATCATCATTCATAAAATTCAAACTTATATTCAGTTAATCTTTGGTCGAGTTAAAGTAAGGTATCACATTTGAAATCTGTTTATTTGTTTTTGTTTATACATTGTTACTTTTATCTTTTAATTCTTTAAAATTTTAAACATCTATTATTCAAATTTCTTATTTTGTATGTTTTTTAGAATATGCCCTGAAGATTT